>NC_056737.1:695869884-695989884 GCF_019279795.1 Protopterus annectens | reverse complement strand
AGAGGTGTTCCATGTGAAAAAAAATAGTGCCCAGTAAATTGCATGTTGCATTTTTCAGAGACAGTGCCTGCCATTTTCAGGTTAAGCTAGCAAAACAGATAATGTTATGTATTACAAAGTTCCTGCCTCTTTTCACGCTAACTTACAGATCATTTACTTCATTAATTGCCACAGTGATCACTGTTTTCTTGAGGGCAGTAAAGTAAAAGGTATTTGTTGACACATAAAATTAATATCATCTAACTTTAGTTCCTCACCGTCAAAATATCTGCCAGATAGCACTTGGTGTAAAATGTACTGGTGAGGTCATATTGTCTGTAATTAATAACTCGGGTATAAAGAAGTCCATCCTTATTAACAGCAGGACTAATGTTTTTGGATATTAGGATAGCTAGGCAACTGAACCATTCTCAGGCTACCAAATTTTACCCCTTTGCCGATAATGCACCAGCTAGAGCATTCCTCTCCACGACAATTTTGCCATACTGTAGTGAATACCATCAAATAATGGCCCCAGGCTAAAGGTTTGTTCAGTAACTTTTTGCACAGATTTGTGAGTGCAGTATTTTTCAGTTCTCTATATTGCTCACTGGAGTTTCTGATACCTTTTATATCTTGAAATGTCTGTCCTTCCATTGTGGATATTTTATCTCCTTCACTCGTTTCCTGCATAGCTATGTTACCATTTTCCACTTCCTACCTAACTACAGTTGCTGTTTTATATGCATCATTGCTGTCATTTCTACCATTGCTGTTAGTGTTATTAGAAAAAGAAGCAATCCTTGCTGCAGTTTGTAAGTTCTGGCATTGTTTATGATTAGTGTAAGATCTGAAGTAGTTTACTTCATTTGTTCTTCAACCTGTGGGTTCTCGGATCCATATCGGATCAGACACGGCCGCATTTTCCAGCTGTGGCTCTGAGCTCCATGCTCCTCCCTTTACCCACAATGCCCCTGTCTCCCTTCTTCCTTCAGATCTTGTTTGCCTCCTGAGAGGAAGCAGCGTGGTCTGAGCTCCATTGTGGTAGTGTGTTGTTTTGGCTTTTTCTACCTATCTATTTCACTCCTACTCTCTCTATACCTTCTCGGGGTTCTTTGTAGCTTGTTTTCTTGTAGAATTTTCTGTCTTCCTCCCCTCTTTCTTTCTCGTGGTAGCGCGTGTGTGTGTGTGTGTGTGTGTTTCTTTTGGGCCGGCTGAGGTGTGGCGAATGCCCCTAAGCCTGGTTTCAAAAGGTGCACAGAATGTGGCCATAAGCTTTCTCTGGCAAATGGCCGCACTCTGTGCATGGTTTGTTTGGGGGTGGCTCACCTCCAGTCCCCCTGTCCTATTTGCACTGGGTTTAACCCCAGAGCACTTAAGGACAGGCGGGATAAACTGATTGTCAAGGGCCTGTTGCCCTCCTCTGCTGGGACGGAGATCCCCACCTTCCCCCGCTAAGAAAGCAGCTGCTGATTCATCTTCCCCTTCCTCAGCCTGTGGGACTCACCCTCCCACCAAGAGGCCTGGGGAAGTGGATAAGGTCAAGGGCCGGCCTCACAAGCGCTCCCCTAACCACTTGTCGGAGGCTGGCCCCCTGCTGAAGGTTAAGCCTGTTTCCAGGCCTGTTACACCTCGGCTCAGGTCCCCAAGGTTCTCCCCTGAGCCCGAGGTTCTAGTTAGCTGGTTGCCCCCTAGGCCTTCTCCCCACTGGCTCTCCCGACCCACTTCGACGGCATCCTCCCGCTCTACCCAGAGCCTTTCTGAAGCAGAGAATGACAAGATGATGCGGAAATTTATCCGCACGCAAATCCAGATGAGGATCTTGCCAGGGTCTTCTCCCACCGGAGCAGGTGCCTTCCAGCCAGTATTTAGACCTATCACGCCTTCTCCAATCCGCTGTTTCGGAGTTGTTGGATCCGTGGATGGTCGGAGTCAAGGGGTCGGCGCCGATGGTACCATATACCTTGACACCGACCAGTGCCTTGAGTGTGTCAGATCAGAGCTCTCAGAGCCGTAGTCTCAGGGTCAGATCTGAGGGAGTGCTCTCTGCTTTTAGCTCGCCGGGGGGGGGGGGAGCGGCTTCCGCTAGTTCAGCCCAGGAGGTCTGTTCCCCCATGGCATTCGACATGATGGAGGGTTCTCACAGGGTCAAGGCCTGTGACTATTTCGTCTTTGGAGGCCATCCAGACTCCCCCTGGCCTTGAGTGCAGATCTGACCCTCTTGCTGTCTCAGGGACAGCCTGTAGCCGTTGTGCCCCAGGACATTCCAACCTTGGAACAACCCGCTTGCAAGACCTCCCCAGATAGTCCCCCTGAGGAGCCCCACTACAAGCATACGTGTAAAAGGAGGCACTTGGACTCCCCCCCCGAGCCCCTCACAGAAGACATGGGCCTGGAGATATCATGGAGATCCTCCGCCAAAGGGGGGGGGGGTCCGCCCCAAAACCAACCTCTGACGAGTCTGTGTTTCTGGAGGCATTTGGCTTGGGCCCGTCTACCTCTTGGGTGTCCCCTCCTGCTGATCCACTTGTGGATTTGATAACATCTAAGGCATGGAAAATGCTGAACACCGTAGATTCAATACCCAAGTGCCCCGACAAAGTCTTAAGCCCTCCTGTGGACAAGGGATCCCCTGTAGATTCTATGCTGGTGGAGGCGGCCTTCAAGAAGGAACACACCC
The DNA here is from genome assembly GCF_019279795.1 of Protopterus annectens. Taxonomy (NCBI): domain Eukaryota; kingdom Metazoa; phylum Chordata; order Ceratodontiformes; family Protopteridae; genus Protopterus; species Protopterus annectens. Next base: position 695,987,225 of record NC_056737.1, on the reverse strand, counting down.
AGGAGAGTTCCACGGTCCAGCCGCCTGACCAAGAGTCGAGAACGTTGGATCATTTTGGGAAACGAGTTTATGCTTCAGCGACCTTCTGCGTGCGGGCACTGAACTACATGGTGCACGTTATTCGACTCCAGAGAGATCTGGTCAAGGAAGTCACAGAGTCGACCCCAGGGTCCATGTCGGCAGAGGACAGGAAGATGTTCAATGCATGAATGGCCACCCTAAAATCTGTAGCCAACACGTCTAGGTGTTTGCTCTCCCATACCACGGAGGAAGCTGCACGGGCGGCGGGGTCAGGCGTTGCCATCCAGCGCCATGCCTTGCTCTGCTTATGTTAGTTCTTGGAGTCCTACAAGGCATCTTTTACCAATGCCCCTTATGATGGTTCTTCCCTTTTTGGGAAGTCGGTCAGAGGGACTTTGGTCCGAAGCGAGAGGGATAGGAAGACACCGTCTGCCGTCGGGGTCCGCTTCTCACTGCCTCAAAGATTTTTTTCCAGAATGTAATTCCGCAAGTCTCAAGCATTTTCCCAGGATGCTCAGGACTTACCTTTCCCCAGAGGCAGAGGGGGATATGATAGACGCCACCCTAGGAATTTCGTGTCCCGCGAACCTTTCTCATATAAACCCAGACAGCAACCCTGAGGGGTTGCCCATCTCTGGAGGTAGTCGGGGGTCATCTGTCACTTCACCCACAAGCATGGGAGTCCATCACTACAGATCAGTGGGTGCTGTGAGTCATATCCAGAGAATATTTCGTCCCATTCAAGGATCTTCGCCCATCCAACAAAGCCCTCCCAGACGTTCCACACATGCAGCGGGAGGAAGCAGCAGTGCAGGTAGACTCACTGCTAAGAAAATGAGTCATCCAACCGTTCCCCCTAGACCAGTCCAGATCTGGGATTTATTCCAGGTTCTTTTTAGTGCCAAAAAAGATGGGGACCTCAGACCAATATTGGATCTGTCCCAACTGAACCTGTCAGTAACCAAGACAAAATTCCGGATTGTCACGATTCGGTCTATCCTGCCTTATCTGCAGGACAGAGACTGGATGTGCTTGATCGACCTACAAGATGCATACTATCACATAAAGATGCACAGGCACTACTGGAGGTTCCTTCACTTCCAGCTGGGAGCCAATCATTACCAATTTTGAGCCCTCCCCTTCGGTCTCACCACAGCCCTCATGGGTGTTTACCATGGTAATGGCAGTAGTAGTGGCTCACCTGAGGCTTCAGGGCATTCAGATCTTTCCGTACCTGGACAATTGGCTCTTTACTACCTCCTCAGAGCATCTGCTGTACTACCTCCTCAGAGCATCTGCTGTGTCAGGCCAGAGACTCCTTCCTTCAGTTAGCCAATAAGTTGGGCATTACGATCAGTATGAACAAGGGTGCTTTTCACCCGGTTCAGATTCTAGATTTCATTGGGGCACGGCTGGACACAATACAACCAAATGTGTTCCTCACCTCACACAGAATACGCAGCTTGAGGTTACACATCTTACACATTCTTCAGACCCATTTACCAACAGCCGAAGCAGTGTTAAGGGCTCTAGGTTGTATGGTGGCCACGATAAATCTTCTCCCTATGGCACGCCTTCACATGAGGGTACTGCAGTGGACACTAGCGGATCAGTGGTCACTGTTAGACCTTCCTTTGTCTTTTCCAGTGAGAATTTCAAAAGCGTGCAGGGACTCCCTTTGGTGGTGGATTCAGCCCCCGAATCTCTTCAAGGGATGTCCTTTTTAACCTCCTTTACCCCAAACCATGGTGACCACTTGGGTGGGGGGGGCAGCATTGCTTAGGAAGTACAGTCCAAGGCACCTGGTCCCCTTCCGAGACCTATTTGCACATCAATGTTCTAGAGATGAGAGCGGTTCTTCTTGCGTTGCAGGCCCTCCATGCTCATCTTCCTCTGGGAATGATTGCAATTCAAATGGACATGTCAGTGGTCTGGTATGTCAAAAAACAGGGGGGGAACCAGATCTTATCCCTTATGTCGAGAGGCCATGAGAGTGTGGGAATGGGCGATCTCCACAGGCCGTTTTCTGGTAGCAACGCACATCCCGGGATGATCCAACATCTTAGCGGACAGGCTCAGCAGATCTATCCTGATGCCTTGTGAGTGGTCTCTGAAGCCTTCAGTAGTGAACAGATATTCCTGGGGGGGGCCATCCTTGCTGCGATCTCTTCGTCTCTACTTCCAACGTGAAATGCAGCGAGTTTCTCTCTGAACCCCCTGCCGAGGGAAGCCCCCAGAGACGCTCGGATTCATTGCACGAACCAAAAGGAAAGGTAATTGAAGACCACAGACGAAGAATCCACTTAAAACACCAGTTTGTTGTACCTCTAGCGCTTTGGCAACCACCTTCAAGGAGTATAAAACATCACATAACTTACACAGTTTATATACCCTAATACATCTAACAATTAAACAATTAACCTAAACCAGTTAATCAATAAACATTAAAAAATACTTAATACTGCTTTCTCAGATAAGAAGCCTTCAGTTACATTCCACATTCAGACCCTGAGGAAATAAAGTGTCATATTTCAAAATGAAAATACTTTATAATAACTTCTTTTTATACAAATCATCAGAAAATACACCCTTCATAATATGTTCTAAGATAGTGGCTTGTAGCCCATTTGGATTAGAATTGTGAACCAGCATAAAATGTTTGGCAACAGGGCTATCTTCTTTATTATTTATAATATTCCTGATATGCTCCTGCAGTCTAGTTTTAAACTTCCTTTTACTTTCTCCTATATATACAAGGTTACAAGGACATTTCAACCTTCAGTGTTACAGCTATATGTATTTTTAGCCTCAAATACTTGGCCATTTATATACTTAAAAGTTGGAACAATATAATGACAAACATTGCAATGACCACAGGGTAAAGTTCCTAGTCTCTGCATGGTCCTATACTGCAGTGTCTCAGTGGGATATTTAAATTTATTGTGTACCAAGATATCTTTTAAATTCCTAACTCTACGAAATGAAATGCCTAAAGACCAAGACAATAAATGTTTTAGGTCCATTGATCTAAACAAAAAATTCCAGTAGTGTTTAACAATATCTATTAAAACATCACTGAAAACACTTTCTCTTGATTTCTAACATCTAACTTATACCCCTTACTTCCATACTTCTAACATCTAACTTATACCCCTTACTTCCATACTTATAAGTACCAACTTTATGTTGTTCATTAATAACCTTATCTATAGCTGTTGAATACTAGCTTCACTGTAGCCCATCAATCTAAACATCTCACTAGTCACACTAATTTCTTTAAAGAAGTCCGTGTCAGTATTACATAGCCGTCTAAGTCTCATACATTCCCCATAGGACAAAGAGGCCAAAGTTTGAACTGTATGACAGCTAGTCCCCATCAAATACTGATTACTATCAGCAAATTTTCTATGCACAGACGTACGTATAAAGTATTGCTGTTCTCCAAAATCAGATGTATGTCTAAAAAAGTTATATCTTTGCCCACCTGTATGCCATCAAAGGAAAGTCCAAATCTATTATGTTGCATAGCTTCTATAAACTGACCAACATAAGATATCCCACCTTTACAAATAAAAACAAGATCTATAAAACGAAAATAACCCAACTACATATTTTTTAAAAAAAAATCTATATGGTATAACCATTCTAACTCATACAAACCCATCATCAGGTTGGCATACATGGGGCCAAAGATGCCCCCATGGCAGTGCCCTTGATTTGTCTGTATATTTGTTCATTAAACATAAAAAAATTATTATTCAGACAAAATTCCAATATTTCAATATAATACGTTACTGGACTATCACCCAAAAAATATTTTACTGCTTCTAGTCCAAACTGACACTGTATGTTAGTATACAAACTAACAACATCAACACTTATAAAGAACATATCTGCACTCCATTGTATTTTAGATAATTTTTAATTTTTCCAAAAAATCAAAACTATCCCTAATATAACTAGGTAACTTTATTACATAAGGGAATAAATATTCATACAAAAATTTCCCAATATTAGATAAAAAATATTTTTGAGCAGATACAATAGGCCTACCAGGTGGGTCAACCCCACTTTTATGAATTTTTGGAAGACAGTAAAATAAAGCCAACTCACTGTCATCAGTATTAAACTTTTTATCTTTATCATTTTGTGAAAATGATTTTAACCTCACTCCCTTAGATATAAGGGTGTCAGAATCATTCATAGCCTTAATATATTCATTTGTATTACTCTTAACACAAGTATTGGTATCATCCAGATGAGTCATACACATTTTATAATACTGAGCAACATTCATTACCACTATCTTATCACCTTTATCAGACGGTTTAATAATAAGATGTTCATTATTCGCTAATGCCTGTAGTTCCTTCCATACCTTTTTATTCAAATTATATACCAACTTATGTTCATACTGCATAAAATCACAAAAAGCATTTTCTACAGAAAAATTCAACATTTGAGAAAAACACTTTATATGTTCATGTTGGTATGGAGGAATAAAATCACTTTTGCTCATTATTTTATCAGTTTTTAACAAACTATAGGCATTGTAGTCACTTGCACAATCAAAGCATTCCTCAGGGTCAGATACACAAGAATAAAAACTGTTCTCTAAACTATCATATTCTAACCCAACTATCAGATTCTAACCCACTACCATCACCTTCTTTATACTGGTTATTGGCAAAAAAATATATTAAATGTATCTTCCTGCACAGTCTAAAATATCACACTTTAATTCGTGTAACCGAGGCAGCACGTATATATTTAAGACCATAATTCAAAACATTCATCTGATCTACAGATAAAGACACACCAGAAATGTTATGAACAATAGAAATTTTTTTACACTCAGATGCAGTAGTTGCATGAATTGTTTCACCCACATCTTTGTAAACAAAAGACACAGAACTGTCAAGAAAATCTTGCACAACATTATTTACAGTCACACTAATGCCATTTGCTTCTCTTGTTATCGTTGAAACTGTGTCCTTCTCGATTGTTAAAGTTCCCAGACTGAAATCTTCCTCTCTTCCGCTCACTCTGCTCTCTCTGCTCTTCCTGAAACTGCTGGTTCCTTCTCCGAAAATCTGAGGTTAATCTAGATGGATTTTGAGCTGCTGGTAACACTGGAAAATGCTCTCCTTCACCTCCACCATTAGAGGAAAGGCCCGAAACATCTGAAGCAAAAGACAGACTCCTAGAAGGAGCTGGTGATTTCTTAATGGGACCAGGATCTTTATTACGATGAAAATGTGTTGGTTTTTGCCATAAAAAGGCACGATTACTTTGATGGTCTTTTAGATCTCTTTTCAGTTTTGTGCATTTCCGATCAATGAGTTCTTTTTCATATTTATCTAAACCAATATTTACATCTGCTAAAAACTTGTCAAACTGCATAGATGTAAGTCTTTTAGATAAGTCATTATAGGCAGCTCTAATGTCTTCCTTAAGCTTGTTTTGTTCCACACAATCTCTTTCTAATAGAATGGAAAATCCATTCTAAAGTACAACGATGAGCTGCCAATAACCATTTCTTAGAAAATTGCACATCCCTTTCATCAGACATATCAAAAGGAGTAGAGGGACTTTTAAAGGCTCTTAATCCCCTAGGTGTAATGTCTAAGTCAACATATCTTTGCAAGCTTAACAGATTAAAGTATACAGAAGTTTCTTTATGCAGTAACTGTTACAACTTACTCATTAAAGCACTTGATTCACCAGAAGGACTAGTAGAAGGGCCAAATTGTCCCACAGAGGCAAATGGATCATTCACTCTAGAATTTCTTGCTTGTTCAAGCCTTTCAAAAAAATGTGAAGTAGAGGAAACACCCACTGTAGCAGAAGTATTGGCAACATTGGAACCAGCCATACCTGCAGCATTCTGATGCATTACAAAACTGTCCATAGTTTTTTGACTACCTTCCAGTGGGTCATCCCTTAAGAGCCTAGGGATCCCAAACGAAGATTAATTCGCCATAAAAACAGACCAAACACTGCACGAACCAAAAGGAAAGATAAAATTGAAGACCACAGCCGAAGAATCCACTTAAAACACCAGTTTATTGTACCTCTAGCGCTTCGGCAACCGTCTTCAAGGAGTATAAAACATCACATAACTTACACAGTTTATATACCCTAATACATCTAACAATTAAACAATTAACCTAAACCAGTTAATCAATAAACATTAAAAAATACTTAATACTGCATTCTCATCAGATAAGAAGCCTCCAGTTACATTCCACATTCAGACCCTGAGGAAATAAAGTGTCATATTTCAAAATGAAAATACTTTCTTTATATAACAACTTCTTTTTATACAGATCATCAGAAAATACACCCTTCATTAATATGTTTTAAGATAGTGGCTTGTAGCCCATTTGGATTAGAATTGTGAACCAGCATAAAATGTTTGGCAACGGGGCTATCTTCTTTATTATTTATAATATTCCTGACATGCTCCTGCAGTCTAGTTTTAAACTTCTTTTTACTTTCTCCTATATATACAAGGTTACAAGGACATTTCAACGCATAAATAATACCTTCAGTGTTACAGCTATATGTATTTTTAGACTCAAATACATGGCCATTTATATACTTAAAAGTTGGAACAATATAATGACAAACATTGCAATGACCACAGGGTAAAGTTCCTAGTCTCTGAATGGTCCTATACTGCAGTGTCTCAGTAGGATATTTAAAATCATTGTGTACCAAGATATCTTTTAAATTCCTACCTCTACGAAATGAAATGCCTAAAGACCTAGACAATAAATGTTTTAGGTCCATTGATCTAAACAAAAAATTCCTGTAGTGTTTAACAATATCTATTAAAACATCACTGAAAACACTATATGTAGAGATAAAATAAACTAGTCTTTTCTCTTGATTTCTAACATCTAACTTATACCCCTTACTACGCTCTGATTCATGCCTGGCCTCCTGGGCTTCTTTATGCATATCCTCCTCTTCCCCTCATGTCGAAGTTTCTCCAGAAATCCCTGAGGCTGGGGAGCACTGTGATCCTCATCGCCCCATTCTGGCCTCGACAGGTTTGGTTTCCCTTGCTCAGGTCTCATCTAGTTGTTCCATAACGGACCTTGGATCTGGTCCCGGATCTGCTTTAACTTCCCTCGGGGATTCCTCATCCAGATCTGGACAGTCTGAAGCTCACTGCTTGGCTGCATCTGTTCCCATGATTCTTAGGACTCCTGGTCTGTCATCTCCTGTTAAGTTCATTCTGGTGGCAGCTCATAAATCGTCCACCAGAAAAGTTTATCACAGTAAATGGAAAAGTTTTTCTGTATGGGCCATTCAGAGGTCTTTGAACCCTTTCACTGCACCGCTTTCAGTGGTGTAAGATTTTCTAGCTAGCATTTTTCATCAGGGCGCTAGTTCCTCAACGGTGAAAGTCCAACTAGCCGCCATTTATAATTTTCTTGTTGGGGTAGACATGTCTTCGTTGGCTTCTTCTAAACTTTGTAAAACTTTTCTCAAAGGTGCCTTCTCAGACCCCCGGTTAAGAACCCCATTCCTCCATGGGATCTCACTTTGTTGTTGCAGGCATTGGTTGCTCCTCCCTTTGAGCCTACGACATCTGTGGATCTACAATTTTTGGCTTAGAAAACTGCCTTTTTGGTTGCCATTACATCCGCTAGAAAGGTGTCAAAGCTTCAAGCTCTTTCTATCAAAGTCCCTTACATGGTCTTTCACAAGGATAGAGTGTCGCTATGCATTAACCCTTACTTCCCAGGGTAGCTTCAGAGGCCAATATTAATCAGATTATTAATTTACCAGTATTTTTTACGAACTACCAAAACAAAGGGGAATACAAATTACATTTACTGGACGTACATAGGCAGTTGAGGTTTTATCTGCACAGGACTAAACCTTTCTGCAAGTCTGATCAGCTTTTTGTGTCCTATGCCAAGCCCTTCTTAGGTAAACCTGTCTCAAAAGTGACTATTGCTCACTGGATTTCACAGTGCATTGGCCGGGCTTACTCAGATAGTGGTTTGTCTCTTCCAGGAAGAGTGAAGGCTCATCCGACCCTATCTAGGGCTGTGTCAGCAGCCTTTTGGTCTAGGGTCTCTTTGGATGATATTTGTTCATCTGCTACTTGGGCCTCATCTCACACCTTTATTTCTCATTATAAACTGGATTTGGTCTCTAGGAGTAGAGCATCCTTTGGTTCTGCGGTGCTCTGAAATATCCTTCCATGAGGGCCACCCAAGAATTTGGAAGCTGGGGACTCTGTCCCACAGGTTGAAGAATAAATGAAGTAAACTACTTCAGATAAAGAAGTTATGTACTCACCATAATGTTCCATCTGAGTAGTTCTACTTCATTTGTCTACAACCATTCCCCCCCTCCTTCCCCCTAACCTTATCCTTTGGGATATGGCATGTCCTTTGTACAGGACAATTATTGCTGGGATCTTTGGTTCTGTCAGGGCTAAAGCTCTTTTGTAATGTTTGTGTTGGAGGATAAGGTGTTATTTGGTCGGGTATCTGATACCTGTTAGGCAGCAAACACGATCTGAAGGGAGAAGGGAGACAGGGGCATTATGGGTAAGGGGAGGAGCTTGGAGCCGTACCTGGAAAATGTGGCCGTGTCGGATCCAATATGGATCCGAGAACCCACAGGTTGAAGACAAATGAAATAGAACTACTCAGATGGAACGTTATGATGAGTACATAACTTCTTTTTCCTGTTATTACTGTCATGGAGAAAGCTGCTGTAGAAATGTGTAAATAAGATTCTGCCTCAGGTCACATATGAGGGGAGCAACATAATGTTTATAAATGTGAAATGTGTCAAGTTTTTACCCAAACACATTGAGAGACTGCGAAAATAGATTGAAATTTTATCAGTATGAAAAATATCTTTCAGCCAAATCAGTATCTCTTCAGAGCCAAAGGATTCAGCAGATTTGAGGCCTTCAGTGTCAGCCTCAGCCTCGGAATTGGCAGTTATTATAATTACTTTTGGTTCCCTAGATTTCAAAAAGTAAACTGAAACAGAAACCTGATAAACCAAGATCTAAATAAAGACTGATGGAAGAGGTTCCTAAAGTAATTTTATAAGTTGTACAAAGTAACCTGGGAGTTCATTACACTACGTACGGTTCATGCTAAATAAGCCCATTTACCACAATGTAACCACTTGTGATTCAGAGACATGTAAATCTCAACAAGATAAGACCTCATTATCATCGAATCACATTTACTACCCTGGCATACAAATCATTGTTGATCTTCATGTCGTGGTAATAAACTTATGCTCATGCAGGCTGTGGCAGTTCCTTCCCACTCACTCCCTCACACATACAAGCACACACAACATAAACACACACACACACACACACACACACACACTCACCACAGTACTTCTCCTTAACCTGTTTGCCCTCCCACCCCCCCACCCCTGTAGTACTAGAAGTGCCATTATGCTATGTATCTGTTAAACCCTGGTGGTATGAAGTATCCCACTTCCTTCCAGTCTTCGTACTGCTGTCCTTCATACATCCCTGGTGTCTAGCAGTTTTCTTTACCCCTTGATCCCTGTTGTTATGTCAGTGCTCTAATGACACTTCAGTATATTATCCCTGGTGTCCAGTGCTTCTCCTACCTGCAATCCCCATACTGCTGTTGGTGCCAGTATGGTACTGCCATGTTGAGTATTTCCTTGTAGTCTGGTGCATCCCCGCACCACTCAACACCATGTATGTGTGATTGCTGAATCAGGGAAAGGTACAGTGACATGTATACACAGGTGTACACATCTCTGCACTTTCTTGAATTTCCCCTATGTCTTCTCAAAGACTGTCTAAATCATGTAAATATCACCCAATTCAAATGGTAAAAAGGTCACACAGACCAACCATTCAGTAAATACTGCAAGACTGACTCAGCAACGATAGAGTCTTTACTGTGTAATACTTTAAACCTTCTGTAGTGGATGCCCACGGGATGTATGCAAGTGATCCCTTAAGGACATATCAGTGTTTCAGCTACATGACCTCTGAATGCCCATGACTGCTTAGTTTTTAAGTCTTTTTGCCTAATATCATAGATTAGGATTATGTGGATTCCTCTCCATCAGACATCCCCAAATTTGAGAAAAATCTTAGAAGTAATACATCACAGGTGGGTGACCCACAAACCCACTAACTCCCCCCACAGAGAATATCGCAGGAAGCCTTTTGGACCTCCTAAACATTTTCTTGGGTGGTTCCCTCAGTAATAAAATGTTAAAAGTAGCCACTAGTATGACATGGGAATACCCAAGTACTATGACTGTAGTACAGATGAAATGAGACAGGATGCTATTTTCCCTGAGGATGTGAACTGCTAGTCAGATACTGGAAATCCTCATTTCATAGATGCAACTGCAGCCCTTAAGAAGACTCCAACTCTGCAGAGCCCCACATTCCAACTCCCTGACAAAAAGTCTAGGGATGTGGACCATTTTTGGAAGCAGGTTTTTGAATTTTCAGCTTTTTTCTTAAAGCAAGTATTTATTTATATTTATTTATTTATTTGACATTTGTAGACTACCTGTCATATATGGATCAGTTCCATTGAGACTTGAACAACAAAATGCACAAGTCACTAGATCAGCAATCAACTGGAAGTCTGAAACAAAAGATCTTATGTTGTCATTTTCATTCTTCCTCAAAGAATGGATTTGGATCCGATCCTTGGATCCTACTCGGCCACATTTTTGCAGTCTAGGATTTGACTCTCAAGGTCCTCCCTTTATCCATAATGCCCCTGATCACTGCCTTACTCCAGATCTATTTCTAGGGTTCAGTCAGGATTTCGTGCCCTCGAGCTGGGAGTTTATTGAGTGATATATTTTTGGAGTTTTTGGTACTAAATTTCTTCTTTCCTCTCTTTATCTTTAGAGCTAATATAAAGTTCTGTTAGAAAGAAGTCTACACCAGTAGTCAGAAAAGTTCTATCATCATTGGTAGCTTTTCCCCCTTTCTTACTTTTCCTCAGGTAGTTCTGTCATACCATTGTTGATATTTTCTCCTTTTTGCTTTTCTTTAAAAAAAAGAAAACTTTATAATTTTGTGTTTTTTGGTTAGTTTGTTCCAGTCGTTTGCAGTATGGCAGACAAACCTACCGGTTTCAAGAAATTCATTCCCTGAAGGCATAAGATGCCCAATTCTGATGCCCACACGGAGTGTGTATTGATTAGGTGCGGCTCACATTCAGATTTCTTGTGAAATCAATGCAGGTTTCAACACCAGGGCTATAAGTGATAGACGTAATAAACTGATTCTGAAGGATATGTTTCCTACTTCTTCATCTGCAGTTTCTTCTACTTCAGGGGCTCAAACCCCCTCGAGAAGTCAAATACATTCAGAGTCCAGAGAGTCAAAAAATTGCTCCTCTATCCAATCTCCTTCTTCAGCTCCAAGTTTGAAACTGCCATCTAAAATAAAAAAAGATCTCTGATCCAACATTGCTGGGTCCTACTACCATCAAGGCCGAAAGGTTTCGGATCCGGTGTCATTGGATTTGGTTACATGTCTGAGCAGGTGTCTGATCTGGTCTCCTCGCTTCTGTCCAGAGATGGTTTCTCCGAGATTGAAGTCCCCTTTCTTGCAGGAGACTCCTAAAAAGACTTCTTATCCTCTCCCAGCATTTTCCTCCATCAGCTCTTGCAGGAGTCTTTCAGAACGTGGATAATCCAGATGGGGGTCCTTCAAGCTCCATCCCCCATTGGATCCATGAATCTGCAGCCTTCACACCCTTTAGTGACTCCTTCTCCAGTCCATCCTGTAGTTTTGTAGCTGTTAGATCCAAAGATCCTGAGAATCAGGTGTCAGATCCAAGAATGTTACCTTTCTCGACTCTGATCCCTTCCCTGATCCATTCGGCTCCAAGTATTTCAGAGCAAAATGAGTCTTGGAGCCGAAGTGTCGGGTCCAGGTGGATGACTTCAAATCTGAGGGTTTATGAGCCATCGCTTCCCCTCGGTGCATTGGTGTTAGGTAGTTCGGGTTCAATTCACTCCTCGGGGGGCAGAACCTGATCTGGAAGCTTCATCTCTGGGGAGGCTGATTTCCACTTCTAGAGGACCTTCTGCCTTCGAAGTAGTGGGAAGGGTTTTCTCCCACCAAGAGGTTCCTTCAGCTATCACCTCTTTGGATCCTATTCCCATCCCTCCACTAGTTCTGACTGCTATGTCTCATCATCTTACTCCACAGGGACAGCCAACCCATAAGAGCTTCAAAGCAGTTCCTGCACAGGGTCTTCCCCTTTCTTCCGACTCCTCTCCAGAGTATCCCACTGAGGAGGAGGTTCCTCGGAAGAAACAATGCAAAAGGAGGCATTTAGATTTTCCTCAGGAATCATTGACATATGACATTGATTTTGATGAAGAAGATAGGTTCCCCCAGATCTCCACTAGAAGATGTCTCATTTGGAGACATTTTAGAAATCCTGCACCAAAAAGGTGGATGGTCTCCTCAGAACCCTTCAAAAGAGGAATTGGTGTTCCTGGAAGCTTTCGGATCTGGCCTATCTACATCTTGGGTTACCCCCCAGCAGATGAGCTTGTCGACCTTGTCTCCTGCCGGGTATGGAAGGGGCTAGATTCCGTAGAGCCCATCTATAAATGTCCGGAAAAGATCCTCAGTGCACCACAAGACACACAACTTTGGTCCATAGTTATTACTGTACATGCCATGGTTGTTTTGGCAGCCACGAAAAAGGAGCTAGCCAAACCAAGCTCAATTGTCCATCCCCTTGACAGAGAATCTAAGGCCTTGGACAGATATGGAAAGTGAGTATATACATCAGTGACCTTTGCTTTACGATCGCTAAATTACCTGGCATACTTTAGTAGGTTAGAGAGGGATTTAATAAAGGAATTCTCTAACTCTGCTGCTGGGTCCATGTTGGTGGAAGAGATGAAAGGTTATTCTTTGCAACTGGCCACCCTACAATCCATATAAAATGCGTCCATGAGGTTAATATCTCATGCGGCTGAAGGTTCCTCACGGGATGCAGGTTCAGGCATATCTATTAGGAGGCATGCCTGGATGCATTTGTGCGACTTTGTGGAACTCTTTAAAGCGTCATTCATCAATGCTCCTTTTGATGGATCCTCCCTTTTTGGGCCCACTGTTAAAGAGACACTTTCCCATAGTGAACAAGATGGGAAGACCCTATCTGCTGTAGGAATCAATTTTTCTTCCACACAGAAATCCTTCTCCAGGAATCAGTGCAGTGGTAAGAAAATGTGGTTTTGGAAATCTCAAGGGCCTTTTCAAGATTCACGTGGAGAATTTTCCCCCAAAGGCAGTGGGAGAAATAATTATAATAATGGAAGACATCACCCACGTGGCAGAGGGGGTCTGCAAAATCAAGGGTGTCAAGATTCCTTCTGGGACAGTCCCTTCCAGTGTTCCTGAAAGGTTGCTCAACTGCTCTTCTCTGGAGACAGTTTGGGGACACTTGTCTTTGCATCCAGAAACCTGGGCAGCCATCAGAAAAGGCATATGGGTGCAAAGAACGGTATCCAGAGGATATTTTATTCCATTTTTATAAAATCTACTGAGGATAAGAAAGAATCTTCCTGATGTTCCACCCAATCAATGGGAGCAAGCAGCTCTAGAGATTCAAAAGCTGCTGGACAAGAGAGTCATCCAGGAAGTCCCACCAGACCAGAGAGAATCAAGGTTCTTTTTAGTGTCAAGAAAACAGGGGACCTGAGACCCATTCTGGATATCAGTTATCTAAACAAATTCCTAAAGAACTCCAAAATCCAGATGGTCTCGATTCAGTCCATTCAACCATTCTCCAGAAAGATAAGTGGATGAGCTCTGTAGATCTTCAGGATGCATACTATCACATAAAAATGAACAGACAATCCCAAACATTCCTTTACTACTGGCTGGGAGCCAGTCATTATTAGTTCAGAGCCCTGCCCTTTGGTCTCACCACAGCTCCCGAGGTGTTCACCAAATGTTTGGCAGTAGTTGCAGCTCATCTAAGACTGCATGGATTCCGGGTGTTTTCTTATTTAGATGACTGGCTTCTCTCCACATCAACCAGGCATCTGTTGATAACAGCCAGAAACTGTCTTCTTCACTTGACTCACTCTAGGCATCACCATGAATCTTAAAAGTCCAAACTTCAGCCAGTACAAGTCTTGGAGTTTATAGGGTCTCGTCTAGACACAGTGAATCTTCAAACGTTCTTACCACAGAGCAGAATTCTGTCTTTAAAGTTACATGTCAATCAGGTTCTGTCTGATACGTTTTCTCCTGTCATACTGGTCTTAAGAGTTTGGGATCGATGGCTGCTGCAATCACATTGATACCAATGGCTCATTTTCTCATGAGGATCCTTCAGTGAACTTTACAAGTGCAGTAGGCCATTCTACACCAACCCTTACAATTTCCGATAAAACTGTCTAGGGTATGCAAGGACTCATTAGTATGGTGGATACAATCCAACCAGATTTGCCAAGGTTGCCCCTTTATTCTTCCTCCATCCAGTGCCACTTTCATCATGGATACCCTCCAGTTTGGGTGGGGGAGACTACTTGGGACACACTGTTCAAGGCATGTGGACCCCAGTAGAGACCAAATTGCATATAAATGTCCTGGAGATGAAAGCGGTCCTATTAGCATTGCAGGACTTCCAGAACTTTCTCCCTCTGGAGACGATTGCTATTCAGATGGACCATATGTCAGTGGTTTGGTACATCAACAAACAGGGAGGAACCAACTCTTACCCTCTTTACTGAGAAGCATTGAGAGTTTGGCAATAGGCGATCTCATCCAGCTACTTTCTTATAGTGATGCACATCATGGGGAATTCAACTGTGTTAGCAGACAGGTTCAGCAGGACTATTCTGATGCCTCATGAGTGGTTTCTCAATCAGTCAATATCAAATATGAACTTCCACCAGTGTGGACAGCCATGCTGCGACCTATTCGCCTCTCCCCTCAACAAGTGCAGCAGGTTCTTTCCCCTAATCTCCCCTCAGGGACAGTCACTGAGAGATGCCCTAATCCACATTGGCCCTCCAGTCTTCTTTATGCTTTTCCTCCCTTACTCTTAATTCCCAGGTTTCTTCAGAAGGCTTTCAGGTTGAAGAGCAAAGTAGTCTTCATTGCCCCCTTTTGGCCTTGGCAGATTTGTTTTCTGTTCCTGTGGTCTCATCTAAATATGTCCACCATGGATACTGGACCCCAGTCCAGATCTCCTCTCACGCCTGTCAGGCCTTACTCATCCGGACATTCCAGGCCTCAAATTGACCACATGGTTTCTTCAAATCCAATGATGGCTAGATATTCCAGGCTTTCCGGTCCTGTTCGAAGAATTTTGTTTTCATCTCAGAAACCCTCTAGAAGAAAGATTTATACAAGTAAATGGAAAAGATTTTTCGTATGGACTCAGCAGAGAGATTTGGATCCGTTCTCTGCTCCAGTCCTTGCTGTTTTAAAATTTTTAACATTTCTTTTTCAAGGTGGGGCCAGTTTCTATACTACTAAAGCTCAACTAGCTTCCATTTTGAATTTTCACATTGGAGAAAATGCCTTCCCTTTAGTGTCATCTAAGCTGTGTAAGGCATTTCTTAAGGGTACTTTTTTTTTACTTAGGTCACCTGTCAGGACCCTATACCACCTTGGGATCTTACTTTAGTTTTACAGACTCTGATACAGTCACCGTTTGAACCCTCCGCAAAATTGGACCTCAAGTTTCTTTTTTTGAAACAGTTTTTTCTCATAGCTATAATTTCGGCAAGGCGAGTTTCTGAACTCCAAGCACTCTCTTCAAAACCTCCTTATTTAATCTTCCATAAGGACAGAGTTGCCTTATGTACAAATCCAGCTTACTTACCCAAAGTTGCAACAGAAGCTAACATCAGTCGTCATCAATTTGCCCTTTTTCTTCCCTAAATTTGAGAATATAGGAGAATATATGCTCCATTCTTTAGATGTACATGGACAACTTCCTTTCTATCTTTATACAAAGAAAAATTAGGAAGACTGATCAATTATTTGTTTATTTTGCCAAAAACAGGTTGGGTAAGCACAACTCAAAAACTACAGTAGTCAAATGGATGACTGATTGTATTTCTCATGTGTACTCCATAAAAGGTTTGACCTTGCCACAACAACCAAAAGCTCATTCAACTCAGTCAGTGGCTACATCATCTGCTTTTTGGTCCAGAGCTTCCATTGATGATATTTGTGCAGATGCCACTTGGTCTAAAGTTCATACCTGTGTGGCCCATTATAAATTGGACATAATTTCCATGAATAGAGCTGCATTTGGCTCCAAAACATCCTTCCGTGAGGGCCACCTAGGGTTGCTGTAGCTGGGGACTCTGTCCTGTTTGTTGAGGAATGAATGAAAATGACAATATCAGATATTTAAGTTATGTACTTACCATAACTATTCAGCTGTGCTGTCCATTTTCATTCTTCCACAACTTCCCTCCCACCTTCCCCCTTCCTTGTCTTTGGGAATGACTTGGAGTTTGTATGAAACCATTGTTCCTGTTTGAGCCCCTGTTCTGTTCTGTTACATCTTTTTCTATCAGTACTGTGGTTATGTTACATTTTTCAAGCATAGCTTAGAGGCAGTAAACTCGATCTGAGGTAAAGCAGTGATCAGGGGCATTGTGGGTAAAGGGAGGAGGTCCAGAGTCCAATCCTAATCTGCAAAAAAGTCATATCCGAGGATAACACAGATGCATAGTTATGGTAAGTACATAACTTAACTGGCAACCTCTTTTCTGAACCCAACATAAGATTGTCATATACCTCTGCTTAAGGTTCAGCATGAGCAGCAAACATCAGTATTGCCACGCACCAACGGACCTGACTTTAGCTTATTCACATTACTAAAGATACCAAGGCAACTTTCCTAAATTCACACTTTCAGAGTTCCATGCTTTTTGGACCTAACATTAAGCCTCTCGTGGAAAATATGGAAAAATAGGGCAAAACTATCACAGCTGTACTTGCCAATTTTCAAACTCCACAATTATGATTCAGGTGTTTGTATACAATCCAGTCTAGTTGTTTCTTGCCACTGCACAATCCATGACAAGTTGAAAAACATAAACAAGTAGAAAAGAAAGGACAAAAACTGCCAAGCAAACTGAATCCAGGAATGAAAAAAATTATTTCTGATCCTCTTTTCATAGCCCAGACTTGTTGAATCATGCCACGATATTACCCACTACAAGCTTTCAGACATAAACAATGAAAGAAAGAAAGAAAAAGCTGTCCTTGGGTTTCTCACATTTGAGCTTAACGCACCCACAAATAGCAAATGCGCCAACACAAAAACATCAAGACCGCAGTTCACCAAAAAATTCTTACCAGAATAGCAATTCTCTCTTACAAACAATACTGCCTCTGTGCTTTCCATAGCTTCAACAAGGAGGGTCTCCCTTCTCCCTTAAAGCTGTGTTATCTTTGTGTAGTCCCCAGTATCTAGAGCTGTTGAAGGATGTTTTACCCCATGAAAGTACAGAAGGACTTACTTCCTATAAACCTGATGTGCTGGCATGGTGTTTCACTATTGTTTTCTTGTTCCATGAACAGGTGATTCACTGAGGTTTTTTTTTTTTTGGTTAACCACGATTTGCTGAAAGGATTGCCAAACCACAATAATAAATGTCAATAGCTGATGATCAAATGTCTATTATCCGAACATATCCTTTCAAAGGTTTTGGGTAGGAAAAATCATAAAGTATGAATATGTAGACATTATATGTATTCGGTTGTGTTTTTTGAGCTTGTACTACAATAATTTACTGTGCTATTTTGTACTTACAGTAAATGTTTCATTTTTCTTGTTTAATGTTCATCCAGTTCATTAATATGTTTGATTATCCGAACTACCGTAGGTCCCAATTAGTTCAGATAATCGACTCTCTACTGTATATTATACTTTTGTCAGCATTTGTTAAATACAGCATGCCAAACATTCTTTAATAACATTTGTTGCTTTAATTGTGTACAGTCTGTTGGATTGTTGTTTATTTTTTTGAAACTTTTAAAAAATCATGAATAACTCAATCCTGCAAAAGTTGTAGTAAAATAACTTACTTGTGACATCAACAAATTAATAATATTAGTGCATTTCTTATTTAACATGCAGATATAATTGTGTTGCCATACTGTTGTCATTTTTATAAACAATCTTGCTGTCTAATATTTCAGAAATCATGTACTATAGGGCTTTAAAATATAGACACAAGCAACTCTGTAGATAAATCATGTTTACTGTTCCAAATGAAACATATTACAAACCTCTTTGAAGAACAGAAAGCATCTGTGACACATTTATTCAACAGTGGAACATTAGTATTTGCAAAATAAATAAATAACAAATTGGACACCTTCATGGTATGGCTGGAGCAATATATCATATACCACTTTGAAAATATCTCATATGCCATTTTTAAAATAATGCACTCATAAGTCTTTTTCTCTTCCTTTTGATAGACAGGCTATCATCATATTCAAGCCAAGTCATTATTTAGACATCTCAAAAGACCATGCAGTATATAGGTGGGGAAACTAGTTTACAGATATTAAAAATGAATTTTTATTTCATGATGAGATATTCCAGGAGTTATAACCATGAACTTTAAGTGCATGTTGGTTTGAAAACTGCACATTTGGGTTGTCACAGCATGCATACATTGCACATCTAAGACCTTCCAGAGTTATCATTTCTTTCTTGTTAGTAAACTATGCAGACTATGGTAGCACTAGTATATTATACCTTATAATGTAATTTTAGAATTACGTGCTTTACCTGACTTCTGAACATGTTATGTGCAAAATTTACGATGTAGTTTATTTGCCACACAACACTCCTATAGTTATGTCAGTCATTATATTGTATGTATGTAAAACACTGTTTTGTTTTACTTGCAAAATTCTAGCAATCACATGTATTACACATACACCACATATCCTAGAAGCATCCCATATCAAGTACGGTAACATGACAATGTGATAGATTCTTGTCACTACGAAATGTGGTTGCCTTCTGCCATAGGTCTGGCACTATAAATCACTTACCATGGCTTATATTCATTTTACCTGAAAACTGTTATAACTGACATTAAATAGCTGCTCAGTTAATAACATACATTATCTAAGACAAGTTAAGTTCTGTCGGACTTTGTTGACCAAGGATTAAAGTTACTATTAAAGCTTTTTTGTGGGTTTTATACTCAGTTCTGTCTATACATTGTCTGATACCAGTAATCTTATGCCACCAAATCTGATATGGTACTGTTTGCTGGAGCATTCTTTTTTGCTATCACCTACCATTTTTTGTGTTCTGTTTCTGATTAACAAGTTCTGTACTTCTGTTCATGACTGCATTTATCTAACCAAGACAGTTTAACACAGCTTTCTCTAGTTCCTGCTATGGGCATAAGGAATGGGTGTAAGGATTGCATTTATAAACATATGGGTTACAGTCTTATTAAATTATGTTAAACATCACAGTGCTTATAATGTTTTATATCACCATCTTTTAACTATTTTGAATTTATTTATGTATTTATCATTTTTTATTTGATAACCCTGGTGGAACTCTGATATAAATGGACCATTTTCAGATTTAGCCCAGGAGGGTGCAGTGTAGCAATAATCCAAAACCGGATGAGGGCAATGCAGGATTTAGCCTCAGCTGATGTAGTTTAATCATAGGAATGAAGACTAAGTGATAAAACAATTCCAGGCATTGGTAAGTTGTTCATTACCTATACCTAGTAGTGGATTGTTGCTATTATACAATGACATTATTTAGGAAAGAAATTGCTTACCCTTTTTTAAATAACATCACTGTACGATGGCCCTTTAGTCTCCTTCCACCTCTTGTGTTGACTACTGATGCGCTGTCCATGCTTATGGCATATACATTCATACGCTTACACAGTGCATCGTTGAATTGCAGGAGAGGAGACGAAGAGGGTGCTCACCTTTTGCAAGCCTCACAACAGTATGTCTTTGTCTTCTCCTGCTTGTTCTTTTGGTACTATTAGTTTGCATTACTGGTAGAACATGAATAGAATGACATGGACATAATGTAGAAATGCTCTCCCGAAGCAAGCAGCTTGTTTTTTTCTTTCCCCATTTTTTTTTTAGTCTACATCGGTAGCTGCTGTCAATATTCTGGCTGCTTGTAGTTTTGTTCTTTGGCCAGATATGCTGCATTTACAGTATGCTCACTGATTGCTGTGTCCAATCAGTATGCATGTTTCTGAATATTAATGATCTTTTATTGTATAGCAAGCAGTGATCATAGCAAACAATATAGCATACAAATTTTAGTTAAACAAAATGTTGGTTTAGGTAGAATAAAAGTTATCACTATACAATAAAACTTTTGTTAGTCACTTTATGAAAAAGCTTTTGTCATATCTATTATTGCTGTACAGTTCGAGATCAAGAAGTACTTATATATGTAATATACCTGTCTCCCTTTTTTTAATTTCTCCAAGTCTTTTGGATTTCTAATACCATGATGGAATGGACTCCATTCCTAAGTCAAAGTATGATTAAGTTCATGAAATCAGTATCGTTTCAGTCTTTGATGTCAGCCAGATGTGCTCATCGCAGCACCCACAGTGTGCCCAGTAATGACTCCTTCTGCAATTCGTGTGGGGTTACATTTATTGGTAACATGTCTAAATATGATTGTAGACCCATTGCTCCCACTACTATTGGAACTGTCTGGTTATCTTTCTTATTCCACAAAGCTCTCATTTTTGCCTGGAAATCCTGATATTTTTTGACTTTGTGTCTCTCTGTAAGCAACACACTGTAGTCACTGGATGCGGTGATTTCAATGATCAATGGATGCTACTTTTGTCTTCTTTTCATGGATCACTGTATCATTTTTTTCTGGCCTTTATCTTTTGAACTGTTGGTAATGGGTGATCCCATGTGATGTAGACTTCATCATTTTCTATGATGCTTTGTGGCTCATGTTTCCAGTGTTTTTTAGCCACGTTAGTACCATAATGTTTGCACAATCCCCAGTTCAACAGACTGCCACATTATTATGCCTTTGAGCATACAGTCCTTCTGCCATTAGTATGTCACAACCAGCAACGAGGTGTATAACTTACAGTTCAGTTTTACAAAACCTACATTTGTTTCTCCCACATGTTCAGTGGACTTTGTAAACCAACGTGTACGTAGCCCACTCTCTTGGGCCGCCAATATTAACCTTTCATCTCTTGGTTTGAATTCACCTCTCCTTAACCATTCCTGCGTTCATGCCTGATCAACATGAGGACCTTCCAGAAGTTTTCTATACTTGCAACTATATTTATGCATTTTCCACATTTATTGCCTTCTAATCTGGTCCTTCACTTTATATTCTTTCTTTTGTTATTTGGCACATTCAGTTGCTGCCTGATTTTTATCTACTTCTGGTTTGATTTCCTTTCCTGCTTGACGTCAATATACTTCTGCTAGATTAAGTAGAGAAGTCATCTTAGATTTATTTTACTTATGTTTCAAAACTTTCACTACATTTGGGTCTTGTGAGATCAGTAGATATGTGTGGAGTCCCACGATTACAGATCTATACATGTAATCAATTTGAAGGAGGCCCATCCCTTCTTCTGAACGGAGAATATATAAACTTGGTATGCACTGATTTTTGTAAATCACTTGGTGAGCATGAGTCATCCTTCTTGTTTTCCTATCTAATCTATCCAACATGTTTTGGGGCCAGTCAGTCACTCCAAAACTGTAAGTTAGGACAGGAAGAGCAAATTGGTTTATAGCTTGGATTTTGTTCCTAGATGTCAATGCTGTTTTCAGGATTAATTTAAGTCTTCTAAAGTATTCCTTACTAAGTTTTATTCGCATTTGTTCATGTTGTATTGTTGATCCTTCATCAATTCCAAAATATTTATACACTCCCTCTTGCTCAAGTTCTTTTATATCACATTCTTGTCCCAAACTGATGTGTTTTTGGTACTGCAGTTTTCCTGCTTTAAAGGTTGCTTTTGTGCATTTATCAAGTCCAAATGACATTCTTTTATCATCTGAAAAAGTTTTGACAACTTGCAGTTGTGTTTTCAGTTCCTTGTCTGATGAGCTATACAATTTTAAATCATCTGCAAAGAGAAGATGAGAAGTCTTTACACTTTTGTTGTTTTCTAGGAGACAAATTATAGCCATGGCCTAAGCTGTTAAGTAGACAGCTTAATGGTTAAGGGCAAGGCAGAATAA
The DNA here is from genome assembly GCF_019279795.1 of Protopterus annectens. NCBI lineage: Eukaryota > Metazoa > Chordata > Ceratodontiformes > Protopteridae > Protopterus > Protopterus annectens. The sequence goes on along the minus strand of NC_056737.1, from coordinate 695,964,937 downwards.
CAGCAGTGACAAGAGAGTCACCCTGGAAAATCTCCCTTTGAATTTTTATCCCTGGAATAATAATTTGTCCTTTATCATGACTTAATTGCAAAGTGGTCTGGCACTGTTTCATGGTCACTCTAATGTAGTCAGTAGTGTAGGGTGTATCTTATACATTTTTAAGCACACTTTTATCCATGAATGTGGGATACTATCAAATGCTTTTTTATAGTCAAGCCATGCCATACTTAGATTCTTCCCCTTCTTACAGCTCCCCACTATGACTTTATTTTACAACAAATGATCCTTTGTTCCATATGACTTCCTTTTATTGCCCTTTTGTTTTACTGCCTTAATTGAGTTTTCTTCTAAATGAGCATAAACTCTGTCGGCATTAATTCCAGTGTATAGTTTATATGTCGTTGGAAGGCAAGTTATTGGTCTATAGTTTATAGGGTATCTTGCAGGTTCACTCTTAAGTAGTAGCATTGTTTTCCTGTTGCTAGCCAGGTTGATGTCTGTTCAGGGTGCACATATAAATAGTTCTTACTCATAGCTAAATCTAGGTGCAAAGATGTTAATACTTTTAACCAGAAGTTAGGTACTGCATCTGGGCCTGGGGTTGTCCAATTGGAGGCTTTTCTTAACTTTGACTCAATCTTTCTGGTGATTACTTCATCCCATTTCTTATCCTGTACCTTTAAATGTCTTATTCTTTCTTTTACTTCTATCCATTTATCATCTTTATGTTCCACAGGATCTTCATCAATGTTTGTCTTTTCGGCTTTTTCCCGGTAAGGGGTCGCCACAGCGGAACTCCGGTCCGCTAATGATTGGCAATAGATTTTTACGAAACGCCAAGGTGCCAGCTCGACACCCAACCTTCAACGAAGGCACGCCCATTTACGCACGCATGTCTTTCGAACGCTACCCAACCATGAAGAGGACATGCAGACTCCACACAGAAGGCACTCCCAAGCCACGCCGAGAATCGAACAGGAAAACCTCTTGCTGTGAGGTAACAACACTACCGCTGTACCACTGCGGCTACCACAAAAAGCTCTTCATCAATACTTCTCCAAAATGTATCTATTTCTTCTTCTTCTTTTGGTGGTCTTTCAATTCCTTTTACCTTATTTTCCAGCTCTCTATAGAACTTTTTGGGTCATCAATAAATTGCTTATTTTGTACTTTTCCTTTATATTTATCTGTGTATCTTCTAAGTTTTTCCGCATGTGCTGAGATTTTTAACTTCTTATTTGCGATAGTGCATGATAGACCCTGGTCTGTTCTAATACTGCACATTGCTTTTATTATGTCTATCTTTCTTAGTATTTTTGTTGATCTGTTTCCTCTTCTACATTCTTCTGATAGTGACAATTCTTGTCTTAGCTGCTTTATATTTTTTTCTATTCAATACTTCCTTGATAGTATTCAGTTTTTCCCCTTCCTTTCCCACACCACCCTGTGTTCTTGCAGTAGGACTTTATCAGTTATTAATTTAGCTGCACAGTAATATATCTTGCTTACTTCTGTTATATCGCATGAAACTCTATGGACAGTCCTAATTACTGTGTTCATTTGTTTTATCTAACTTCTGACTTTTTGGGTCTTATTGACCTGCGGTAGCGTTGTCGCCTCACAGTTAGACGTTGCCTGTTCGATTCTCAGTTAGAGCGTCTTCTGTGTGTCGACATGCGTGAATGGGCGTTCCTTCGTTGAAGGTTGTGCGTTAGGCCCGGCAAGCCAGCACGTGAAAATCTACTGCCAATCATTAGCGGACCGGAGTTCCACTGTGGCGACCCCTAACCGGGAAAAGCCAAAAGACACAAAAAAAATTGACCTTCTGCAATTTATTTCTTTGATTGATCTTAATATGTCTATCTATCTGTATTAAATCAAGCAACTCTTCTCATAGATCGTTTTTTTTCCAAACTGAGGGCACACCTGTGGGCATTCTATCAAGTTTTGTGGTATCTTCGTTTGGCACATTCTCTTCAGTTTTATCTTGTGCCATCCGTTGCTCTGTCATATGGGAACTTACTGGCCTATCACTCCTCAACATTGACTGTGTCAGAGTTTTCAGTTTCCTGTTCCTTCCCTTGGTGTCCAGCTTCAAGTGAACATTTATACTGGTTTCCTGTGGAAGGCTGCAAAATATCTTCATATGGCACCTGACCAGTTGCTTCCCATTCCACTGGTTTCCCCTTAATTTGGATATCCATTGCTCTATCCTGTTGTGATGCTTTCTGAATTAGATTTTCTACACTGAATCCTTCACTTTGCAGGTGCTCCATAACCTCAGTTTCTGTTTATTAAACTTCTCTATTACTAATCTCCTTTCCTACTTTTCCTCTTAGTCTTCTTATTTTTTGTATTGTAAAGTGTTCCATATCCGGAATCCTTTGCTTGTATTTCTCTTCAAATATTTTTGGTGCTGCTCTTTTTGTAGTGGTTATTTTGCATTCTCCTTTGCAAAATATTACGGCATATTAAATCTTTTTCTTTCCCATGTCCATATTTTTTCTTCAGATGTCTCCTGATTTTCCTGCTTCTCCTTACTTTGTGGACTCACTCCATCTTGCTGTGATGTAACCTGTGTTTGACGTTCTGCACCAAATCCTTCACTTTGCAAGCACTCCATCACTTCAGCTTGTGTTTTTTAACTTCTATTCTACTAATCTTCTTTTCTACATTCCCTCTTTGTGATATTATTTTCTTTATTGTGAAATTGTCCATATCTGGATGCCTTTGCCTGTATTTTTTCTTTGAATATCTTTGGGGATGCTTTCTTTATATTGATTAATTTGGCTTTCTCCTTTGCATAAATATTGCACCATATCAAATATGTGTTTCTTTCCCATGTCCATATTTCTTTTTTATACTTTTCAAAAATCTCTAGGTTTTGTTATTTACATTTTTGTACTTCTTCACATGCTTCTTTTTCCAAACAAATCAATGTTTCTTGATGTATGTACTGTTTTTCACAAATCTGTTGTATTAATGAATACAAATTTTTATTTGAAACTTCTGACGGTTTTTCTTGTGGAAGTATTTTTGTTTCCTCTAATTTCTCTCTTAATCGTTTTGCATGTCCTGTGTCTGGAAATTCTGGGCATTCTGCATAATAGTAACAATACTTAATTTCTTTCTCATCCTCAATATTCTACTTTATCGTTTTTATGGCTCTTCTTTGGCCTATCAGTTTTTGTGATTTTTATGGACTACTATTTTCTTCTACAAAAGTGGGGGGGGCATCCTCCCCCTTGCCTGGCTTAGTCCCATTGTAGGAATGTTTCCATATTTTGAGGATTCTACACTCACATCTTTTCCAGTACGGACACCATTGTGCCTACCAGGATTGGTCACTTTTTATCCTGGGTCTTGTGCACCCAGCTATCTTTTTTAAATTTTAACCTACTCCTGTCCGTAATATATGCTATATAAATACAGTGTATTGCCTTGATGAGATTTTGTGAAAAACAGGGTCCACCTCGTGAAGGCAGCCACCAAGACATGAGGATGAATTCCGTTTCAGTACTACTACTCTCCCATTCTTGCTGACTTTTCATCTCTCCATTCGGACCCCCTGCAGAAAGAGATGGGAGATGTGAAAGAAGTGAAGGAAAGTGATAATGGATATTAGTTACAGATTATAGGTTGTTGTTGTGTCTTTCGGCTTTTCCCAATTAGGTACAGATGATAGGTAAAAAGGTAAAATGTGAAGTGGGAGAGAAGTGAATGACTAGTTTTTCATTATGTTGGCTGGTAGCATCCAAGTATGTGCAGTTGTATCATATTTGGGCAGTTAGCAGGTGTAAATGGTAAATACAATATTAGACACCTAACTTAGCTGACTATTATACTTAAAACTTTCCTGATTGTATCTTTGTATTGATTATGTAGGAATGCACAGAGTAGACCTTAACAAAATTTTGATTACTAACACTTTTGTACTAAAACATGACAATGTTTTCTAATTATGAACCCATTATGATGTTTTCTGCATTCATAATTTGAACTAATTTAATACTCAGTAGGTTGCAGGCCCAGAACTAAGCTGACTATATATTGATGTGCATTATGTTTTCATACATATATCAATATCAGTTTTGTTTATCTCTATTAATGGACATGTTTCATTATCTGGATTTGAGACTACCACCTACAGAATTAAATTAACATTTTCTAATTCTAGAAGGTGACTGTGACTCATAGCAGTGAAAAAGTATTAGTACCATACTAAATACATATTTATTTTGCATATGGGAAACATTATATTTTCATTCAGACTACTGTCCATCTGGTTTACAGTAAAACTTGATACCTAAAGTCTTATATTAGGGTTGTCTTGTTATTCTGTAAGATGAGTTCTTCATGCCTTTGCTACTGCTGACTCTGCCATTTGGATCTTACAGCTTCCTAAAATGATGATACTTTTGTAAGATTTCAGACAATAATATGTGATGCTTGTTGTATCTCAGATGCTTAAGTCTCATCACTGTGAATATATTATCATACAAACATTAAGTTTAAGTTAATCAGAGGCATGTAAATGAAAATGCTTCTTTGCACTGTACCTGCTGTTTGTTGTGTCTTTGCTTAAGTCTGAGCTCCATGGAGATATTATCTCGCGTTCAACACACTTTTAGGTCAGTACTGCAAATGTTTCTGAACTTATGGCAGTCCCCCTCTCCTGCCCTTCTAACAGAACTGATCACAGTATTAGCAACATTAAAATTAAACTTGTCCTCTCCCCTTCCACCAGCACTAGTAATCTCCTGCCAGTGGGAGCTCAAATAGCACCAGATCCCCCCTTATTGCCTTGAAGTAGGGTTGGGACCCCCTGTTCTCCTGCATTGTTTGTGGAGTGAAGTTTTATGAATCGGTCCCAGGCAAGGTGGCGGTCCACAGCACAGCAATGATAGGTAGCACAATAAGGTATACTATTGAGTTATGGCTTGCTCAATAGTAAGGTATGAAATACCTTACTAAGCTGCCTGTCATCACTTCTTTGTTGTGCAGCATTGTCTTGATAAATACTATCACACATCCCAGACACAGCAGTGTAGTGCACACCATGATATGCTAGTTTGACAGGTTCATAGATAAATACTAGGCTGTCAGTTTACTATTACAAGCCTTGTGTGCCATTTAAGACATGGGATAGCAGATGTACACTGGCATCTACTGTCCCGATTCATTTATGAATCTGGGTATTAGGCACCATCATCAAACAGGATATACTGTGCAAGGCTTGTAAGCATCAACACAGTATGTTTAAGAATATCCAGGCCTGTATCTCTTTCAGATAATTTCAGTAAAGCTTTAAAGTTCTGCTATTAAAACTTGTCATAATCTACTGTTGAAATTTGTATGCTGGCTGTTTAAGTCTAGAGTAAATGTTGTACATCACACATGAGCAATGTAAAGCAGTGGCTTGAGGTTCTTGATGTTCACATACTTTTTTATATTCATGGACAGCAATTATTTTTTGTGTCATATTGATTCAGAGTCTTTCATTCATAATTAGAAGGCTCTGCAATCTTGTATTTTATCAGTTACAGAAAATAATCATGGGCTGTGCTGATATACAAAATGCTAGGGTAGACCCTAGTATGCTGTTAGTGTAATCTTTAAATGCCAGTTCAGTAAAGCAAACATAGCAATACATATTGTCTTAACACTGTCATACTTTATAAACTTATACAGTGACTGGCCATTAACATTCAAAAATGAGCATGCTGACTGGCCAGCCCAACCAGCGTGCTCATTGTAAATCGAGCATATACCAGGCAGTAGTCTAAACGAAAGACTCTGAAACTTAAAAAGGTGTGTCATTATTTAGTGACTTTGTTTTTCATTAAATTTGTTTTTTCCAAGTCACTGAGGAACAAAGTCAGTAAATAATGACACGCATTTCAGTTTCAAACTTTTTCTTTCAGACAATGCACACATATTCACATTTTTTCAAATAAAAGATCGAGAGGTAGTTACAAGACCACAAAAAATACAAGGAAAAAAATCAGGTACGTTCTGCAAAATAAAACATACCTGATTGTCCTTGTATTTTCTAGCCTCTTTCATACCTCTAAACCGATGGAAGGTTACAGTTTAAAAAAAAAAAATAGCAGTGGAGATCATCTGTTGCTTCTTGCTGTGTAAGCCTGGGAACACAAGTCCCATACACATCCGCTGTACAAGGACAGAATCAGGAAGCAAGACAGAAGAACACCATGGCGCTGTTATACAAAGTCATTACTTAAGAAAAGTAAGTAATTTTTTCTTAAATAATGTCATTGTATAATAACAATAACCAACTCCTGGGTGTGGAATATTGAAGATTTATCCATGATTGGCTTTGTTTAATCACTTGAGCTTCACCCTTGTGATTAAACCACACCAACTGTGGGTAAATCTTCAATATACCACTCCCAGTCATCGGTTATTGCTATAATAAACATTGAATTTTTACACCTTTCACATGCCAAGTTCTATAGCATTTGTTTTTGTTAAGAGTCAGAGTTTTAAAATTTATTAGTGGTCTGCACTGTGGTGAGCATTGTACTGCCTATCTAACACTAGGGGAGTGGCTTCCAGATCTGAAATTGTAAGTTTATTAGCCATTTTGGGCTGATTTCTATCCCTTTCAACTTTCTGGCTTAATAACGCGTGTGTTTGCATCGTGCAGCACTGCAGGGCTTGGGTAAACTATTCCAGGTACCAGAAAGTTTGCTCTTCAAATTTTCCCTTAGAACTAGCTGGCTTCTCAGTAGTAGCACTAAAATCTGAACTCCTGTGATTAGCACTTGCTCTAGAACCTGCTAGAAAGCATTAAGAAGCCTTAAACTGATACAAGCACTCAACTGTCCTTGCTAGTTAGGAGAAATTAACCGTAGGCATTAAACAGCCTATAATTGCAAAGTACCTTGCAAAGGTAAGGGAAAACAGCTCTTGTACTTTACAAAAAAAGCACCTAAACAGGCATGTCCAAGGGTCAGCTTCCAGTGATTTCTCCTGTCTACCTGGTGAATCTGGGCGTACTGGGGCAGTGCAGCTACTGCCTCATGTACATAGACAACCCTCTCCTCTTACCACCCAACACTGCAACCTGCAAGAGATGCACTTACATAGCCAAACTGAAAGCAAAGCTCTCTCCAGCCAAGACTGTGCTAGACAGTCAAGAGGAGAAGGTTAACACCTGCACTACACCTCAAGCAACACATAGTCCTTCAAAACCCACACCATCAACACCCACACATAGCAACACTAAACCCACATATGCGGAGGCCCTTAACATTAACCTGCTCAAGCAACAAGGACCTACGAAGCTGAAATGCAAACAAATACCAGTCACGACCAAAGTGACACATAGCTCATAACACCAGTGTGCCACCCAACAACAGCCCCTAAGGCAAGACAACGTACCCAACACTGTAGTCATAGGTGACTCTATAGTCAGGCACACTGATGTCCCACTCACCAGGCTGAACAAGGAGAAAATTACAGTCAGCTGCCTGTCGGGTGCCAGGATCTGCCACATAATGCATGCACTCAAGTCATTCCACAACAAGTATAAATACGACTGTGTCATTGTCCATGTTGGAGTGAATGACTTGAGACGTACCTCCCTGGACTACATGAAAAGAGACATGGAAGAGCTCTCAAATCTTGTGGCCCAGGCATGTATGACCCTAGCCCTGAGTAGCATCCTGCCTTCGCCCAGAATGGTACCACAGTATAAGGACAAAGTGATTGACTTCAACAATTGGCTAAGCTTCTGGTGTCATTCAAAGGGGATCCAGTATCTGTCTGCCTGGGACGACATGATCGACAAACCACGATGCTTTGCCAGAGATGGTCTGCACCTGTCGCCCCTGGGATTCAGGTTACTGGCTAAAGCTCTTGCACCCCTATAGTGCCTTTTTAGGCAAGGTTCAAAGGACAAAACCACCACCGTAACAGATACAAGCATGCAAAATCTGAAGGTAATGCTACTCAATGCTAGAAGTCTAAACCTCATAATGCACTCTCTCGAGGCACTCCTAAAAATGGAGAACATCGATATCTGTGCAGTAACTGAGACCTGGTTCAAGGCTCCAGAGAGCACCCCTGCAATACCAGGCTACAACTCTTACCACACTTTTTGGCCACCAAACCAAGACTGAAACACTTAAGGTGGAGGAGTGTCCATATTCACTAAGGATATTCACACCTCCAGGCTAGTTGCCCAGCACAATGCGTCTGAAATTCTCCAGGTGCAACTAACACTAGGTAAGACTGCAATCCAATTTATAGCTTGCTACAGATCCCCCACCATGCCCCAAGATTCTCACTACACCTTTCTAAATATACTGGAAAATATTAAGATACAACCAAACACCCTAATACTGGGTGATTTCAACTACCCTGCCATTAATTGGGAAAACTACTCGGGTACCAACACCTTTTCCCAACGGTTCTTGGAATTCATAAATTCCAACACTGTGGATCAACTAATCCGTTGCTACACCAGGGGCTCCAATACCCTAGACCTGTCCATTACCAACATGGGAGATTGATGCTCCACACCAATGGTCCCCCTTTCATTGGGCAGGTCTGACCATAAGCTAATCACCCTTGACATCCACATCCCACCCCCACTCTCCCAGTAAGGAAACCTCTGTAAAAAAACTTCTCCAAAGTCAGCTTCATGCTACTCAAGTCAGAAGTGACAAACTTCATGATACCCATGCAGACGGGAGCTGAAAGTTCGACTGCTGAATCCTACACTAAGGCACTGTATGAGCACATCCACCCGTGCATGAATCGTGCCATCCCAAATAGAACCAAGAGGCTCTCCTCCAAAAAAAGGAAGCCAATCTGGTGGTCCCCTGCTATAAACAAACTATACAACAGAAAGAAGAAACTGTTGCAGAAAAGAGGAAAATCCCAGGATGGAAAAAACTCCCTTACCAGCCTCAGTAAGAAGCTGAGATCCCTCATAAAATCCTCCAAAGCTAGTTACGAAAATAAAATTCCCAAAGATTCCAAAGACAACCACAAGGCATTCTATAGTTATGTCAAAAATCTAAATAGCAATGCTCAGATCTCTTCTGAGCTACAACAGAATGGCATTAAATATACTGATCCCAAGGATATTGCCAATATCATGGCAGATCGATTTAGTGACAACTTCACCCCCTCTCACCCCCTAAAGGGCCCATCTGAATACCAAAAGACTGCAAAATTCTGGTAGTCACAGCCACACAGGTAGAAACTGCACTCTCCAAAGCTAAGAATACAGTATCCATGGGACTGGATGACATCCCGGGCTGTGTACTACATGAACTGCAAAATGAACTGGCATCTCACCTAAGAGTCATGTTTAATCATAGCTTCACCTCAGGCTTCATGCCCACTGAGTGTCGCACAGCTACAGTTATCCCACTCCACAAGGGGGGGATCCACCTTGGATCCCGTGAACTACCGTCCCATCAGTCTGACGAGCCTGATCTGCAAGGGCGTGGAATGCATTATCATGTAACTTATAAACAAAGACATTGGCAATTTTCAAACACTGGACCTCACCCAGTTTGGGTTAGTGAGGGGCCGATCTTGTCTCCTGAATCTGATTGACTTCTTCTAATCAGTCTCCAGAGCTGTGGACGAGGGTAAGGCGGTCCACAAAGCTTATCTGGACCTCGGCAATACCTTTGACACCATCCCCCACTCTGGAATCATAGATAAACTTTCTAAGCAGGGCATAAATCTCTACATCACTCGATGGGTGGCCAACTGGCTTACTAACAGAACCCAGACTGTAAAAGTAGCCGACTCCAAATCCAGCGTCAGGCAAGTGACAAGTGGAGTACCTCAGGGTTCAGTCCTGGGACCACTCTTGTTTGGCATCTACTTCGCTGAAGTACAGGCCAACACTAAGGGACTCTGGCTGACAAAGTTCGCAGATGACTGCAAACTGGGAGCCTTTATTGAATCCCCAAATGATGTGGATATTCTACAAAAGGGCCTTACAGAAACAGATGCTTGATGTCAGAGCCATGGACTCAAGCTTAATGCCAAGAAATGTATAGTTATCCCCTTTGGGAAAAAACATGTACCCATGAATTAACACATAGGTTGCAGTACACTAAACACCGAAAGTGTGATGAGAGTCTTAGGGACACAGGTGGACAGTGGTCTCACCTTCGATAACCACATCGCCACAACAGTCAGGAAATCCTTCTATGTGACACACCTCATCACTAAGGGCTCTTCATCCAGAAAAAAGGAGGTCATTGTCCCACTGTACTCATCACTCGTTGGACCCATTATAGAGTACATTGCCCCATTTGGTAGGTACCTCACAAGACATCTGCAACAGCAAGAAAGGCTGCAGAAGTACCTCACTAAAAGAATCACAGGCATAAAGCAGATGCCCTATGCTGACCGTGTAAAAAAATTCCAGCTATGCTCTGTATCATATCGTCTACTCAGAGGTGATCTCTGCTTAACATACAAGGCCATGTCAAACCCTGAGCTGTTGGACATGCTTCACTTAAAGAAATCCCAATCACTCAGAGCCACACGCTCCAGGGATCTACACCTTGTCATCACAGTGAACAAAACATGCTGGAAGGATAGGTTCCTGACCTAGAGACTCCCCATACTCTGGAATAGACTGCCCATACATGTCAAGCAGAGTGCCTCTTTGGCCCTCTTCAAAAGGAACCTTGACGATTGGATGGGAGATAGGAAATTCACCCCGGGAATCACGTCAGTCCCCCTTCTAGACAGGGGTCCAGGGAGGTAAATATTGTGGGAAGAAATATCCAGGGAATTGTTATGGCTAGGCTTGTATAGGCCCTAGGGCCGATAGCCTAGTACCAACCTATGAACCTATGAACCACTGCTTAGATGTTGGGCAAGTGCATTCTCTGATCTTACAAAATGAATATACATCACCTGATGCATAAATGTCAGGTATCACAAAATGTATGACTTCATATGTTCATGAACTTCTGTGTTCTGGACTTTCTATCTTACAGAATATACCAGATCAAAAGTAAAGAAATCTAATAATTTGTCCGCTCATTTTTTTGAAAATTCAGGCTTGTTCTTTTATCTAACAATTGAGAAAAATGTACTTTGTCATATAATTTTAGGCTATCTCTGTAGCAACAAAATTTCCTAGCATTTCATTTATTCTCAATTACCCACTTAATCCAAGGCATTGCCACAGGGGAGCTGGAGCCTATCTCAGTTCAGAAAGTTGTTGTACATGGAGCACCAGCAAACTGCAGGATGTACACACATATTTGTAGCAGGTATACACAGCAAAAATATACAGAGACATAAGAAAACATGCAGACTCTGCCAAAAGACTGAGGGACCAAATGCTTGTCCTTAAGTGTAACCCAAGCTTCATGGCTTGACTATACAAAATACATGCTGCAACTACTCGGGGCCCTTCATTAACCTTAGTCATTGCTGTATCTGAAGCTACAAGCCTGAAATGCTGTACAGTTTGTTTTTGGCACAGTAAGGCTTATCATCCCTATGTCGCAGGTATACAGTGCTATCAAAGGCACATGAGAAAATGCCTTGTGTGACTGCTGTAGGAGTATACACAATTGATACTGTATTGGATAGAGTGCAGATATTGCAGACCAGACAATCTGATAGTGTGTCTATTACAACATCAGCTGACCTTCTTAACATCCCTGATGTTCTTCTATTCAGATGTTGCAGTATCCTTAGTGTGGGATTCTCCACCTCAAGTGATCCGAACGTTGGCTCCTATACAAAAGCTTAAGCCTGGCTGCTGTAGGTGCGTGGGATGTCACACGTAGGGCCATAAACCAGGGACCTTAAATGTGATGTCTGCATGCTCCACTCCTCTACTCGAAGACTTCTAAAGCTAAGTACTCCATTGTGGATTTTTGCATTTATTTGCTTGAGCTTGGTTTGCTGTAGTTACCATTAGCCGATGTCAGCTAAGAAGGGTAAATGCCAATACAGGTGCCAGATACCGCATAAAGATACACACAACCGCTGTGTCTTTTGTCTACTCCAAGAGCATGACCATACCGCTTGCTCCATTTGTCAATCTTTTGTACCCAAGACCCTCTGTAGCCATCTGGTCGCCTTTAATTTATACTTAGAAAACCAGAGACTTAAAAAACTAGCTCTCAGGATGGATCCCGAATTGGCCGCTCCGACAGAACCACCACGGAAAAAGGCCAAGGTTTCCAGGCCTACATCCTCTGCCTCTCCGCCATCAGATGTCCTGGCAGCTTCCGATTTAGGGGCTGAGGGATGTACAATAGAACCATCTACTTTGGCTCCCCTCAAGGAAGCCGCTTCAGAAGTAATGGCCAGCGTTTCCACGGAGATAGCCCTGACGTCAATCCCGGACGATGTTGAGGGGGAACCAGATATCGTTGGATGACCAACCTGGATTCCACTGCCTGAAATCCCTACCATTTCCCAGGCTCCTGAACCCAGGCCTTCTCCAAGACCTAAGCCTTTAAAAAGAAAACAAAAAACAAAGCACTAGACTCCACCTTCTGAAGGAGTCCCAGACTGGCAGTCATTTACCAGTTCTTTGATGCAGGCCTTCATGGCCCTTTGGCCCACAGCCTCTTCCCCCTCCACTATTCCATTGCTTAGTCCTAGGCCTGCTTCTGCCATTTCTCTCCCTTTGTCTACTGCCCAAGAAGGAGATGAAGAACAGGGACCCTACTACTCATCTTCATATGAATCAGTCTCCTATTCCTCACAAATTGCCTCCCCTCTTGAATACTATTCCCCAGATAAGGAATCCATAGAAGGGGACTTCCCACTAGAGGATATCACATTTGGAGAGACTATTACAAAAATGAAGAATACTTTAAATGGGACACTTCCCAAATGACTGACACTCAAAGAAAGTACTTTGGACTTCTCCAAGTGGAATCTCCCTTGCCTTCAGCCATCCCACCTGTCATCCCTGCCTACCTTGATGTTTTCACCTCAGCATCATAGAACCAGATTCTCAACTGGACAGGTCCTACAAAGTTTCAGATGAACAGAAATTCCCAGTAAAGCCACCCCTGGCAGACCCTGCTGTAATTGCTGTATCCCCTGATAAGCAATCTTGACTGATTCCTTCAGCATCTCTTCTGCAAACTGATAAAGATAGCAAAAGCATGGACAGGATAGGAAAGAAGGTTTACAACTCCTCCACCCTGACCTTCAGAGCTATCAACTACCAAACCTACATGATAAAATATGCCTTGGACCTAGTTTCACAAGCCTCTACTCTCTTGGCATCCACCCCTGACTGCCCCACCAAAACTGAGATAGTATTTAAACTGTCCCTGGTAACCAGACATTATATTAGATGCAGTTACAATGCAGCAGAGGCCTCTGCAAGGTCTGCTGCTTCTGCATCAGTACTCTGCAGATATTCCTGGCTAGGCCTCCAACCCCTACCAGAGGATTTCAAGTCTAAAATCCTAGATGTCCCATTAGATCACAACCTCCTGTTTGGTAAACAGTCTGCAGACCTTTTCAGAAACCTGCAGGAAAAAAAGTAAAGAGCTTCAGGACATCAAGCACTTGCTTGTGTCCCCCATCCCTAAGTGCTACAGGAATTATCCTGCTAAGACTACCTTTGTCAGGAGGCCCCCCTCCTCTGCTACCCCTTCCTCTTCCAGGCATAGGAGAGGAACCAGGAGACAAACCTCCTCCAGACCACTTGCCTCACAACCCAGTCAAAGACAGCCTTTTCAAGACAGAAGTGGAACCAACAATGCGTGACTGCCTTGCCCACCTCCTCTTGTCAGCCCGCCTCTCCCACTGCCTCCTCCTTTGGAAATCCATCACATCAGACCATTCGGTGCTGGCAATCATACAAAACAGATATTTCCTTTCTTGGAGGGAAAACCCCCTTCCAAGGGGCATTCCTTTTACCCCCAAAAATCAACTCCACCTCGTCCCTCACATACTGCAAGACCTTCTGAGATTAGGAACCATAGAACTTGTCCCTCCCGGGCAGGAAGAAAAAGGCTTCTACTCAAGACTTTTTCTGGTCCCCAAAAAAGATGGCCCTTGGAGACCATTACTAGATTTATCCTTACTAAACCTTTTCCTAAAAGTCCCATCTTTCAGAATGTAATCCATTCAAACACTTCTTCCGTTATTGCCAGCCCAGGCCTTTATGGCCACTCTAGATCTAAAGGAAGCTTGTCTCCATATTCCCATAAAACCCTCCAACAGAAGACTCTTATGTTTCACTGGGCCCTGCTCTCATTTTCCATTTATAGACTTGCCCTTTGGTTTGTCTAATGCACCCAGGATATTTACAAAATGCCTAGCCCCAGCCATAGCTTTCTGCAGAAACAAAGGTGTCCATATCTATCCTTACCTAGACGACATCCTCATTCTAGCAGAAACAGAGGACACCCTTCAAAAATCATCTGAGGTTCACCACTTCCTTACTTCAAAGCTTGGGAATTTACCGTCAACCTCCTAAAATCATCCTTAACCCGAGAGCAGGACAAAATCTTTCTGGGCTGCAGGATCAGAACAGACCTGATTTGGGCTTTTCTGTCTCAGGACAAAGTACTGTCTCTCCACTTACTTCCAAAGTCTATTACAGGTTTATCAGATGTCTGCAAGAGAATTCTTGCATATCCTGGGCTCATGGCACCCAACATCCCAATGCTGCCTCTAGCCAGAATGCACATGCAAAAGCTCCAGTGGCGCCTGAAAAATGTGTGGTCACAACACCAACATCCCCTTGAGCAACAAATGACCCTCCTGCCCTGCCTCAAAACAGAACTAAAGTGGTGGATCTAACAAATACTTCTGAACCAAGGCCTTCCACTACAACCACCCTCCCCAATCCAGCATATGCATACGGATGCATCAGACCTAGGGTGGGGGTTTACCATGAATGGTTTCATGGTACAGGAGGCCTGGAATCCTACCCTCCAAAAGAAACATGTCACTGTCAGGGAAATTACTACAGTTCTTCTAACCCTGAAAGCCTTTCTTCTTATTTTTCAACCGGGCCCCCTTCAGATATTCACAGACAACACCACAGTCATGTGGTATCTCAACAAACAGGGAGGGAACAAGGCCTACCTCCTATGCCGGATAACATTACAAATGTGAGACCTCGCCTCCAGGCACAGCTTAACCCTGCAGGCAACATACATCCCCTCTCAGGACAACAAACAAGCGGATATTTTCAGCAGAACTTCTTCCCTACAGCATGAGTGGATGTTGAACAGGGATACCTTTCTAGACATTGCCCACTGATGGGGCACACCTCAGGTAGATCTGTTTGCCTCCCCCCAGAACAGACAATTGAAAGAATTCTGCACCAAGGATCACTCTCCACTTGCCTGGAGGGTAGATGCCTTCAGCATTCCGTGGAAGGGATGGTTTCTATATGCTTTTCCACCCTTCCCTCTCATTCAAAAAGTCCTCCTGAAAA
Source organism: Protopterus annectens (assembly GCF_019279795.1). Lineage (NCBI taxonomy): Eukaryota > Metazoa > Chordata > Ceratodontiformes > Protopteridae > Protopterus > Protopterus annectens. The sequence continues at coordinate 695,949,492 of NC_056737.1, read as the reverse complement.
TCAGGAAGGACAAACCAAAAATCTTGCTGGTGACTCCCTACTGGCCAAGGCAGCACTGGTTCCCCCTGCTTCTCTGATTAGCCAAGGGCAATCACCACAAGTTGTCACAGAAGGTGGACCTACTCACACAACAAAAGGGAGCTCTAATTCACCCTCAACTACAGATGTTAGGCTTAACACTCTGGGTGATAAACTTCTAATCCCTTTCAAATGCCACTTCTCAGAGGATGTGCTTTCAGTCCTGAGGAAGGCCAGGAAGTCTACTACTAGGAAATCCTACTTATTGAAATGGGAAAGATTCTCCAGATGGTGTCTCCACAAGGGCAGGGACCCCTGCCAGGCAGATCCCCCCCCCAGTCCTTACCTAAGTGTGTGAACTAATTAAGGCCGGTCTTTTGTACTCTTCAGTGAAAGTCCAGCTATCAGCAATTTCAGCCTGTCTACCACTAGATCCCCCTTTACTATCCAGGCTAGATGTCAAACTATTCCTGAAAGGTGTCTTGCACATCAGACCACCAAGAAAACCCATCTCACCCTCCTGAGACTTACATTTCATTCTGGAAAAACTAACACTGGCTCCTTTTGAACTAGCTAGTGCTGCTATGCTCCAAATGTGTACATGGAAGACTGTACTGCTGGTGGCCCTTACCTCAGCTAGAAGAGTGTCAGAATTACAAGCTGTTATGGCGTGCTCTCAAACACTGCCTTGCACAAGGATAGGTTGACCCTAGGCACTAATCCTTCATTCATGACTAAAGTGGTGACCAAACTGTCCCTAAACCAATCCGTTCACCTGCCCACCTTCTTTCCCTCTCTAACCAGTGACAGTGAGAGGATATTCCATTCCCTGGGTGTGCACAGACAACTAAGATTCTACCTAGATAAAACTAAGTCCATCAGAAAATCTAATCAACTGTTTGTATCCTTCCACCCTAGTGCCCTGGGCAAAGCAGTCTACAAGCAAACCATTTCCTGTTGGATCAGAAAAACTATTTCCTTCTGTTGCTCCCACCATGGCAAGCACTTACCCGAGGGGGTAAGAGCTCACTCTACCAGGGGCATGGCAACCTCCAAAGCCTTCCTCAAAGGCCTAGACACAGCCTCCATCCTAGAAGCAGCCACCTGGTCCACAATTTACACCTTCACCAAACACTATAAATTGGACCACATCGCTAGAGCAATCCTGCAGGGTTTTGTGGAATCAGCTACATCTACCTCCACCCTTTCCTCTAATTAAGCTGTAGTACTCTCCCACACTAAGAATGCTGCAGTATAGGAATAGAAGGACATAGAATAGTTGTGTAAAATCTTACCATAACCATAGATGTCCTTCTCTTCCATGCTGCAGTATTCTTTCCCACCCACCTATCCCCCTTAGTCACTACTGACATATCTTTAGGGCACTCTGAAGCTCTACCCTTCATCAGGGGCAGACTAGCAAGCATATGACACTTTGCACCTCTGACTGACATCTCTTGTTATTCTCTATGGGACTGTCCGACTGGGCATTTAAGTTCTGAGGGCTGTGCATGCAGATGCCACATTTAAGGTACCTGGTTTATGGCCCTACATGTGACGTCCCATGCACCTACAGCAGCCAGGCTTAAGCTTTTGTATAGGAGCTGACATTCTGGTTGCCTGAGGTGGAGAATCCCACACTAAGACTACTGCAACATGGAGAAAGAATAGTTGTGTTAAATCTTACCATAACCACAGATGTCCTTCTCTTCCATGCTGCAGTATTCTTTCCCACCCACCTATCCCTCTTAGTCACTACTGACATATCTTTAGGGCACTCTGAAGCTCTACCCTTCATCAGGGGCAGACTAGCAAGCATATGACACTTTGCACCTCCGACTGACATCTCTTGTTATTCTCTATGGGACTGTCCGACTGGGCATTTAAGTTCTGAGGGCTGTGCATGCAGATGTCACATTTAAGGTACCTGGTTTATGGCCCTACATGTGACGTCCCATGCACCTACAGCAGCCAGGCTTAAGCTTTTGTATAGGAGCTGACATTCAGGTTGCCTGAGGTGGAGAATCCCACACTAAGACTACTGCAACATGGAAGAGAAGGACATCTGTGGTTATGGTAAGATTTAACACAACTATTCTTTCTCAAGGTATGTTACACATTGCAACATCACTTAATATGGGTAGTATTGGTAGCTGCCAAAATGGTCTAACAATGTGCTGGAAGTATTCTTGCCCTTCCATACTTTGAAGAACTTGATTCCTTATTATATTATAGTGTGTCCATCAGAGGGAAACTTCTACAAGGCAATTGATGAATAAGTAAACAGTCATGCCTGTGGGTGGTTGAGCTAAATTGTACTTATACCTGGGCTGAGTAAATAGTTAATTGTTAAACTTGTTTTTGCATTATCTAGTTAGTTGCCTCTAAGCCGACACTTTCAGTATAATATGTATCACATGTTCTTCGTGTTTCACTGTTGCAGTCATTAAATTTGAGTTATCTGCCTGCAGGTAGCCCTCAGCCGGCCTGAATACCAGAGTCTTGGATTCCTGCGTCAGATGCTGGCTCTTCTTCCATGACGTCAGGTCATCAGGGGTATAAAACATGCAGCCAACGCCATTACATCACTCTTTCTTGCCGCACGGTGCCCGAAGCAGAAGCAGTTCGCAAGTGCCAGTCGGCCGACTCCTGAAATTTTCGTTTTCAAGTTTCAGAACCAAAGTCTTCAAAAAAGCTAAGTACCCCATTGGGGATCCTTTTTCTTGCTCTTAACCGATGTCAGTAAAAGTTAACAATTGTATTACTTGTGGAAAGCAAATACCTCATAAAGATTTTCATTTGTGCTGCATCCCTTGCTTAGGCCCAGACCACGATGTCTCTCGCTGTCTGTTTTGTGCCTTGTTCAACCCCCGAACTATTTGTCGGTCTATATTTCCAGCAAATTATTTTGGTACTTGGTATAACTATACAGAAATGGCCTTGGTAAGCCGTCCGACTACAAATATTCAGAAAAAACGTATGGATAAAGACAGAGATAGACCGCATAGGTCCAGAACTGCTGATGACGCTTCCGCTAAGCTAGTCGCCAGTTCGCCGGTACTCAGTGAGGCGCTTTCGCAGCCCCTGATACCCGCTACTTCAGATTTGAAGGCCTCTACTGAGACTCATTCGGAGTCTGGTATGCCGAGAGATGCTTCTTCGACTATGGAACCTGCGGATGTCTCTACCTTGGATGGGTCCGGAGCCATTGTGCAGGCACCGGCTTCTGAGGGTGTATTCAGGCCTACAGACTTGCATTTTAAACCGACACCATCTTCTTCATCCAGGCTTAAAACTCGACCCACGCCTAGAAAACCGATGTCCAAACTGCATGCTCAGGCCCATATGCCTAAAAAACAGATGCTTAGAAAGGCTGAAGACCTTATTACCTTAATTAGGGGAAGCCAGCCTTCCCCCTCTAAGAGACCTAGAACTGATTTTCCTTGTGATTTTTCTGATCAGGAATCTGATATTTCTGTTTATTCTGATTACCAGGATTTGCCCCTAGCTAGCTATGAGGATTCTGATGCAGAGGATTCCATTCCTTCTCCTTCCCCTCCAGAAGTTTTTTTCTTTTGGTGAAACCTTGCACACTCTTAGGGAGCATTTCTGCTGGGAAAGCCAGAATTACTCTTGACTCCAAAAAGAGGCGTAGGAAATTCTTACTTCTCCCTCAACACAGGCCTTTAGCTATCCTGCCTTTTCTGGACATTGTGGATGATGCTTTCTTGGAATCTAGCCTTTCCCCAGACACTTTACCTCCAGCTCCCAGAAACCTTGATAGGTATTACAGAGTACCTGACTCTCACAAGTTCTTCTTCAAGAATCCTACTGTGGATCCAGAGACCATTTCCCAAGGACCAAAGGGCATTAAGGCTACTGCTGCCAAAAACCCTACACCTTCTGATAGAGATTCTAGAGCCTTTGACAGATGGGGTAAGAATTTCTGCTACTTTGGCCATTAGGGCTTTAAATTGCCAGTTTCATTAGTTAAAGTACCAGCAGCATATTATGGGACTACTTAAACAGAAAATGATGTTGATTCCTGACTGTGCTGAACACAAGAATTACAGGATTTAATGCATTCTGCAGAACAAGTTGGTAAACATACTTTGCAATGTGGTTTGACTCTTTAGAAGCATCTTGCAGGGCTGCTGTCACTGTGTCTGTACTTAGAAGGCATGCTTGGCTTAAGGAGCAAAACTTGCCAGAGCATGTTAAAGCTAAATTACTGGATGCTCCCATAAACTAAGACTGCCTGTGTGGCAACAAAGCAGAAGAAGTCCTCAAAAAGATGGAGGAAAAAGCCACGTCTGTTCAAATTGTTAAAGATTTCTTGCAAGTACAGCCTCCCAGATTTAGTAGGCATTGGCCGTCAAAGTATTGGTCCTTTCCAGCCTCTTCCAGGCCTTCTCATCCAAACCCAGGAACAACAGACCACCTAGGTTACAGTCTCAGGTTATGCACAGGCCTAAGCAGTGGGGGGCTCCCACTTCCAAAGTAGGGAGTAGTAAGACACCCCCTACGGGAAAATGGCACAATGACAACTTTAACCCTTCCAAGCCCTGCTCAGTTGCCTGCTTCCTTAGGAGGAAAGCTCACCCTGCATGCAAAAAACTGGGAACTCATTACCCAGGACAAATGGGTTTTGAATATAGTCTCCCAAGGATACAAATTCCACTTCCACACCCTACCAACCCCAAACGGTTGGTCAGACCTACCCCCAAAATCAGTGGGCAGGGGCTCAACAGCAGGTTATCTCTCTTCTACGTATCAGGGCTGTTCAACCTGTCCCATCAGAAGAAAGGGGACAAGGTTTTTTTCTCAAGACTTTTCCTGGTACCCAGAAAAGACAGCTCTTGGTGTGCTATCCTGGACCTCTCTATTCTAAACACTTTTTTGGTAATCCCAAAATTCAAGATGCTAACACTTCCACAACTGCTGCCTATGATAGGCAAAGATGCCTGGTTGGCAATCTTAGACTTAAAGGAAGCTTCCCTGCATATTCCAGTAAGGGAATCTTGCAGGAAATACCTACGCTTCAGGGCAGGCTCCATGCGCTTTCAGTTCTCTGCACTTCCCTTTGGCTTATCTACTGTGTCCAGGGTATTCACAAAATGTTTAGCTCCAGTCATTGCATTTTGCAGGCAGAGAAATATTCAAATATACCCATACTTGGACAGTTGTCTGATTCAGGCAGAAAGCCAGGAATTACTATTAAAACATCTGGCATTCGTAAAGAAACTTTTAAACTCACTGGGGTACACCATAAACGAAAATATATTTCACCTAGTACCCTGTCAACAAATTGTATTCCTGGGAGCAAGCTTGAATACAACTTCCCAGATGGCTTTCCTCACTCCAGAGAAACAACGTTTATTTGGCAACCTACTTCAAACTACTGGCCATAAAGACCCAGCTATCTGCAAGGAAAAGTCTGCAAGTCCTGGGGTTCATGGCCTCTTGCATTCTACTAATTCCATATGCAAGACTGCATATGAGGAAACTACAATGGTATCTAAAAAGCCTATGGTGTCAACATTCTCTGGACCTGGAATCAATGATTCCTATCATTCCTTGTATAAAGACAGAGTTCCTTTGGTGGGCAGAGGCCTGCTACCACAACAAAGGGCTCCCTTTCACTCTACCCCCTGCCGCCCAAACCCTAACAACAGACGCATCAGACTATGCATGGGGGGCTCACTTGGCAGGACAGTGCATTCAGGACAAATGGAACCCGAGACAGATGCACCTGCATATCAGCCAAAAAGAAATGTTAGCTGTACAGAATTCCCTGAGAGCCTTCAAGGACCACATTCTTCCAGGACAATTAATGGTAAAGACAGACAACACCACAGTTATGTGGTACATAAACAAGCAGGGGGGAACCCACTTGTACCCCTCTCTGCAGACTAGCCATGGCTTTCTGGAACACAGCCTTGAGTTACCAAGTGCATTTACAGGCTGAATTCCTGCTAGGCAAGCTAAATTCTGTGGCAGACGACCTAAGTAGAAATCTCATGGACCCACACGAATGGAAACTGGAACCAAAAATATTCAACCTCTTGAGGAACAAATGGGGGACTCCAGAGATAGACCTGTTTGCCTCCCCTCAAAACTACCAGTTGGACAAATTCTGCACAAGTACTTCCCACAGTCAAGCTCGGAAAGTGGATGTCCTGTCCTTTACCTGGGAAAGCCTCTTGGTTTATGCCTTTCCCACTCTGCCTCTCCTCTCCTCTCGAAGGTTCTGCTAAAGATTAAACAGGACAAGCCAAGGACAATACTGATTACACTAGACTGGCCACGCCAGCACTGGTACCTTCTCTTTCGCAGTATGACACTGCTGGAACCATGGCACTTGCCTCAGACCCCTTCCCTGCTGTCCCAGCAGGCGGACCAGATTCTGCACCCTCAGTTTCAAACCCTGAACCTTGCAGCCTGGCTAATTCTTTGAGCTCTCCAATAGCATCCCTCAGTAAGCAGGTGCTAGATGTCATTCTGGAGGCAAGGAGGCCTAGTGCTAGAAAATCCTGTGCTGAAAAGTGGAAAAGATACTTTTCCTGGAGCCAGACACAGGATGGGCACCATGGTGCCCAGCTTACCTCATGTACTTTAGTTGTTGTTGTTGTGTCTTTCGGCTTTTTCAGAAATGCTCCACAAGGGCCTATCCTTCTCGTCAATAAAAATTCATGCCTCTGCCATTTCAGCACATTATAACACTGAACCACCCCTCATCTCTCACCCCCTGCTAAAGCAATTCCTCAGTGGGGCTAAGAATTTAAGACCCCCTCAGGAGAGCCCCTACTCCAGCCTGGGACCCTAACATTGTATTGGAAAAGCTCACTCTCCCTCCTTTTGAGCCAGCTGCAACTGCAGAGTTAAAATTCCTTTCTTGGAAAACAGCCTTCCTTCTAGCCATCACTTCAGCAAGAAGAGTGTCTGAATTACAAGCCCTCATGGCAGTAGAGCCCTTCATTATCTTCCATGCAGACAGGGTGTCCCTCAGGACCAATCCTTCCTTTATGCCCAAGGTGGTGTCTAGTGTGGCCCTAAATCAGTATATTCATTTGCCTACCCTTTTCCTGAATCCACAAAACAAAGGAGAACGAATACTGCACTCTTTGAACGTGCACAGACAACTTCGATTTTATTTGGACAGGACTAAACCTCTCAGAAAATCTGAACAGCTGCTAGTTGGCTTTGCTGCAGGGGCAGAGGGGAAGGCCATTTCAAAGCAAACCATTTCTAAATGGATAGCCCATTGCATTCATTTCCGCTGTAAGCACCATGGAAAACCTACCCCACAGGGGATAAGATCACATTCCACCAGGGCTGCATCTACCTCTACAGCCTTTCTCAGAGGAGTTCCTACCAGGGACATACTAGAAGCTGCTACTTGGAGCTCTGTACATACCTTCACCAAGCATTACCACATGCCTATTTTTTTCCAAATTCAGAGCTGGTTTTGCCACTGTAGTCTTGCAGGGCTTAATAGCTGGCCCTAATACTCTCTAACTTCCTCCTCCCTTCCTTAGCTTTGGGAATCAACCCAAATATAATGACTGCAACAGTGAAACATAAAGAACATAGTACAGTTGTGTACACTTACCATAAATGTAGATGTTCGAGTGTATTCACTGTTGCAGTCCTGGTTATCCTCTCTCCAGCCTCCTGACTTCTCTTGGCTCTACCTTTCCTTCTTCTTTGGTGTATTTAAGCTTTCTGGTGTATTTGCTTTTTGATGGAGATGTACCATAACATATAATTGCTTCCCATTGTGGGGGCACCTGACATCTGGGGCAAGAAAAACTGATGTAATGGCGTCGGATGCATGTTTTCTACCCCTGATGACCAGACGTCATGGAAGAAGAGACAGCATCCGACGCAGAAATTCAAGACTCTGGTATTCAGGCCGGCTGAGGGCTACCTGCAGGCAGATAACCCAAATGTAATGACTGCAACAGTGAATACACTTGAACATCTACATTTATGGTAAGTGTACACAACTGTACTTAATGTTTGGCAGTAGCTTTGCATTGAGAGTAAATGTTATTACAAAGCTGTACACCGCTTTTAATTGGTCCTCTAGGACTCTAACTTTCTATACTTGTAGTTGGTTGAGTTTTTTTGTGTGTGTGACGTGTGTGTGTGTTTGTTTGATTCTTTATGATGTTTGAGTATTTATGCAAATCTCAATGGAATTGTTGTAAAAGAACTAATGTGGTTGCATGTGCATTCAGACAAAATATTTTTTGAAACTGAGATTTTTGTTTTGTGTTATGATTCACAACTGTCTTTTTTTTTTCTTTGCCACCACTTTAGGAATGCTTTACTTCACTAAGCTGCAGTCACTGGGATTGTTGAAGCCTAAATACGTTGTTCTGCATTTAATCATTTTTTAGAGGTAAGTAGTTTCACTTAGATCACGTTATTTTTGGATACCATGGTGTTCTCTGAAAGTTAATATAAAAGTGTCAAATCATTTAACCCTGAAGCTATTTTAGATTAGTAATATATTTAATAGTGACAATCCCTAAGCCAGCTAGATGATAACGTAAGAATAAGTTAAACAGTAATTATGTGAGTCGAGAAATCCAAAGAATACTGACCAGCTTCCAGGTTTAAATGACATGATTAACATCAAATGCTTCTTACAGGCACAGAGATTTTAATATTATTATTAATATCTTTTATGTAAGTGTATTTATGCAATTTTGAGATTTAAAGTGTGTGTATACATATATATATATATATATATATATTTTTTTTTTTTAAATTGGTTATAATATTATTATTTATTAGAGAAAATTGAACACACATTTTTATTGGTCATCAATCACATGTGATGTTTCAGATAGGTATTTATACCTTTTGACATATTTGGGTGTATTTCTGAAGAAGTTCAGTTGCATTAAATCGAACAAAAATGTTTAAAATAAGATTGTGGTGTCTGTTTTCTTTCCCTCACCAGCAGTTGTTCTAGTTACTTGGTTTAGATTTGCCTTTTTGTGGTTTCTTTGAAATCCAAAGAATACTTCTAAAAGAAGATTAAACTAGTTGGAGAAAATATCTTAATTTTTTTCTGCACTTTGGAGTATGGACTGATTGTAGTTAAAACCATTTCCAGTCTTATAGTTATTCTTCTTTATATGGATTCACTTTATAGTCTCGAAATACTTAAATCTCAAATTTCAGTATCTGGAGACTATAAAGCCGAACATTCACAATATCGAAACCCCAAAAACACGAAATTCGAAATTGCAACTTTTAAATACACCCTCCACCACACAAACATACATGCACCTTCCTCCCCACACTACAACAAACCAACAAAACACACACAAATACAACAACACAAATACACACACATACCCCACATATAGGCAGGGGGGGCAAGCTGCGTCCCCCACACCCGTGCTACTTATATATACTAACTCCGAGGTCGCACTAAAAAGACAAAGACACTAAACCCTCCACTGCATACTGTATAATTCCCTTGCACAAACACATACCACATACGTACAAACACCACCACTCTCAACACTTACACATTCACACTCTTACCTACCCTAACCTACACCTAAAACTTCCCAACACACTCACATACATTCAAATCCCTACCCAAAACCCTTTAAAAAACAGCACTTACCTAAATCTCCACATATATCCACACAGGGGCAGGCAAACCATATTCCACAGCACACCACACCTTACAAACACAGCAAATCCCACATCATAACCACGAATTCGACACTTCAAATTCGAACAAGTGCAGTTTCGCTGAACTGCACTTTTGGCATTTTCGTCTCTAGATACTGAAAGTCGAGATTTCAGTATTTCAAGATAGTAAAGTGCTTCCCTGCAACAGCCTTTGTCTAATTCTGCATACTGTCATTGCTACTTTACCTTAATGTATGAAAACACAATTAGAGCTGGTGCAACTAAAATGAATAGTGCTAAGTATCTAATGACAGGTAAACTTAGTTACCTCATTACAAAGCTAGAGTGCCATCTGTATGGAGTACCCATGTCCTCCCTGGTCTGCATAGACTTTGACCAGTGTTCAGATATCCCAAAAAAGCATTCCTACATTCAGAGCTGCTGCTGCTGGGATAAAGTCAAACTGTGATCTGATCATGCCTGGAAAAAGTGAGTGTCAGATAAAGAATGTGATTGCAGAATTTAAGAATGTACTTCTGTGCCATATCATTAGTGTCATCATGTCTGAAATATGGGTTTTTCTTTTATATGCTTGATTTGCTTTAATTAATACTCTAGGATGTACATTCTACTTGCGAAGAATGTAAATTTACAGCATGGTGAATTGTCTGAATTTGTACTTGGACAGAATATAGATATCTGCAACACGGAAAATGTTTGAATTTATAGTTGGACGTGATATAGTTATATATACCATGGAAAAGTGTGTGAATTCGTACTTGGCTATGATTTCATTCTCTGCAGCATGATACAGTAAGTTGTACATGAATAGGATTTTGTTATATGCAGCATGGTGAAATGTGTCAGTTTGTAGTTGTGTATGATTTTATTGTATACAGCATGGGGAAATATGTGAATTTGTACTTGGGTATGATTATGTATCTACAGAATGGCAAAATGTGTGAATTTGTACTTGGGTGTAATTTGGTTATCTGCAGCATGGTGAAGTGTGTGAGTTTGTACTTGGACAGGATTTAGCTATTTGCAGTATGGTAAAATGTGTGTGAATTTGTACTTGGGTATGATTTAGTTATCTGCAGTATGGTGAAGTGTGTGAATTTGTACTTGGATAGGATTTAGATGCTCTTTGTGTTTCACTGTTGCAATTATCACATTTGGGTTATCCTGCCAGGGGTAGCCCTCAGTCGACCCGAATACCAGAGGCTTAGTATTTCTGCGTTGGTTGCTGTCGCTCCAGGACTGACATCAGGTCATCACTGGTATAAAATCTGGCAGCCAATGCCATTACATTAGTCTTTCTTGCTGAGGACCCCGAAGCAGAAGCAGTTTGCACATGTGCCGGTCAGCCGCTACCTGAATTTTCGTTTACAAATTGAAGTTGAAGTCTTCTAAAGCTAAGTACCCCATTGGGGATCCTTTTTTCTTGCTCTTAACAGATGTCAGAAAAAGTTAACAATTGTCTCACCTGTAGAAAGCAAATACCACACCGAGACTTCCATTCTTACTGCATCACTTGTTTAGGCCCAGACCACGATGTCCCTCGCTGTCACTTTTATGCTTTGCTCAACGCCAGAACTATATGTCATCAGGCCCTTATTGTAGCTAGATATTTTCATTCTCAGTCCTCGAATTCCAATATGGCTTTGGTAAGCCGTCTGACTACCGATCTTCTAAAAAAATGTAAGGATAAAGACAGAGACAGACTGCACAGGTCCAAAACTGCCAATGACGCTTCCGCTAAGCTAGTCATCAGTTCTTCAATCCTCAATGAGGTGCTTTTGCAGCCCCTTATGCCCACTTCTGTGGATTTGCCGGCCGTTATCGAGACCCTTTCGGAATCCGGTATGCCGCAAAACTCTTCTTCGACTAAGGATGCTGTGGATGTCTCTACCTTGGATGGGTCCAAAGTCGCTGAGCAGGCACCAGCTTCCAAGGAAGTACTTCGCATTACTGATACTCTACACAGTCTGACGATTTCTTTTGCATCTTCAGTTCTTTCTAAAACTACCAAGTTTCTGAGGCCCAGGGTATAACTATGCCCAAACAACTGACGACCCAAGCTCAGGCATCTGCTTCCTTGCCTCAATCTCGAATGCTTACAATGGCGGAAGACCTTATTATACTTATTAGGGGAAGCTAGGCTACCTCTTCCAAAAGAAAAAGAGACTTGTCCCCAGTAGTTTTATCTGAACAGGAGTCCGATGACTCTGATGCTTCTAAATATGAAGACATGCAACCCCTCTCTGCTTATGAGGATTCTGATGCAGAGGAATCCATTCCTTCTGCCTCTTCACATGAGGATTTTTCATTTGGGGAAACCCTTCATACTTTAAGGGAGCATTTCCAATGGGAATGTCAAGACTATCCTCAGTCAAAAAAGAGACTCAGGGAATTCTTAGATTTACCACAGCACAGACCTTTGGCCATTCCTCCTGTCCAGGATGTTGTGGATGATGTTTTTATGGAATCTAGTTTTACTCCTGACACCCTTAATCCTGCTCCCAGGAAACCTGAAAGGTACTACAGAGTCCCTGACTCTCACAAATTCCTTTTCAAAAATCCTACTCCTGACCCAGAGGTCATCTGTCAGGGACCGAAAGGAATTAAAGCAACCTCAGCTAAGAATCCCACCAATTCAGACAGAGATTCCAGAGCTTTAGACAGGGTAAAAAAGTATACACCTCTGCTGCTCTTGCTATTAGAGCATTAAATTGTCAGTTCCACATTCTGAAATATCAGCAGCATACCATGGAACTCCTCAAACAAAAAATATCTTCCTTTCCTGCTTGTGCAGAAAATAAAGAATTACAAGAACTAATGCATTCTGCAAGTCAAGTTACAAAACACACCCTGCAATGTGGCTTTGACGCCCTAGAAGCATCTTGCAGGGCAGCAGTCACTGGTTCTGTCCTTAGAAGGCATGCTTGGCTTAAGGAACAGACCTTGCCAGACCATGTCAAATTCAAATTATTGAACGCGCTATTGAACAAAGACCATTTATTTGGCACCAAGGCAGAAGAGGTCTTAAAAAAAGATGGAAGAAAAAGCTAAATCTATGCGGACAGTTAAAGACTTCTTACAGGTCCAGCCTCCAAGTTTCAGTAGGCATTGCCCCTCCAAACACTGGTCCTTTCCTGCCCCCTCCAGGCCAGCTCAGCCCAGACCCAGGGGAAGCAGACCCCCCAGACAGCAGCCCCAGGGAATGCAGAGATCTAAGCAGTAATGGAGTTCCTCCTCTTCAAAAGCAGGGAGTGCAAAGCCACCCCCTTATGATAAGAACTCACAATGACTTTACACCTCCACCCCTTACCTCTGCCCACCTGCTTGTGCCCCTAGGAGGAAAACACCCCTTCCATTCAAGCAACTGGGCCTCTATTACCAATGACCGATGAGTCCTCAACATTGTGTCCCAGGGATACAAATTTTATTTCCACACTCTGCCAGTCTCAAAAGGGTTCCCAGATCTTCCTCCAAACCAGTGGACAGAGGCCAAAAAGCAAGTCCTTTCCTTGCTCTCCATGAGGGCAATACAGCACGTTCCTGCAGAACAGATAGGCCAAGCTTTCTATTCCAGACTCTTCCTGGTACCCAGAAAAGATGGCATCTGGCACCCGATCCTCGATCTGTCCATTCTAAACACATTTCTGGTGATACCAAAATTCAAAATGCTCACCCTCCAGCAGCATCTTCCTATGCTTTCCAAGGATGATTGGTTAGCCACCCTAGACCTAAAAGAGGCCTACCTACACATCCCAGTCAGAGAATCTTGCAGGAAATATCTACGTTTCAGGGCAGGATCTATGCACTTTCAGTTCTCTGTGCTTGCCTTTGGCTTATCCACTGCTCCCAGAGTTTTCACAAAATGCCTGGCTCCAGCCATTGCTTTTTGCAGACAAAGAAATATTCAAATTTACTCCTACTTAGACGATTGCCTGATTCAGGCAGACAGTCAGGAAAAGCTGTTACAGCACCTGACCTTTATAAAGGACCTACTAACCTCCCAGGGGTATACTGTCAACGAAAAGAAATCAAAAATAGTCCCCACACAAAAAATTGTATTCCTGGGAGCAAGTCTGGACACAGCATCCCAGATGGCATCCCTTACTCCAGGAAAAACAAGCCTACCTGACAGGCTACCTCTGTCAACTATCCACCAGAACTCAGTTATCTGCAAGGAAAATCCTGCAAGCTCTAGGGTTCATGGCCTCCTGCATTCTACTCATTCCATATGCCAGACTTCATATGAGGAAGCTACAATGGTACCTTTGGTGTCAACACTCTCAAGACATGGAAACTATCATACCAATGATACCTTGTCTAAGGAAAGATTTGGTGAGTAGCAGCATGCAACCACAACAAGGGACTTCCCTTCTCACAACCCCACGCTGCCCAGACCCTCACCACAGATGCATCAGACTGCGCCTGGGGTGCACACCTGGATGGCAGGTGCATTCAGGGCCATTGGAGCCCAAATCAAATACATCTGCACATCAGCCAAAAAGAGATGCAACTGTTCAGCACGCCCTGACAGCGTTCAGGCCCTACTCTCTCCGAGGCCTCTACTGATCAATACAGACACATATCAGCAAGCAAGGAGGGACTCACTCTTATCCTCTCTGCAGGCTCGCCATGAACATTTGGCACACAGCCTCAGCAATGCAGCTACACATGCTAGTATAATTCCTGCCAGGCTCCCTAAACTCTCTGGCAGACAACTTAAGCAGAAACCTGCTAGACCCACACGAGTGGCAGCTAGACCACAGAACCTTCACCCTTGTAACCCAGAAATGGGGCACCCCGAAGGTGGACCTCTTTGCCTCCCACTCCAATTATTAGCTCAACAAATTCTGCACTAGGGAACCTCACAGAAAGGCATGGAAAGTGGATGTTCTATCCTTCCAGTAGGTAAACCTCTCGGTCTATGCATTTCCCCCTCTACCACTCATTTCAAGGGACTGCTCAAAATAAGGGAAGAAAAAACAAGGGCAATCCTGATTGCCCCAGACTGGCCACACCATCACTGGTACCCACTGCTGCACAGGCTGTCACCCCTGCCACCATGACACCTACCTTAGATCCCAACACTCCTGACCCAGAGGAATGGAGAATTCATGCATCCCCAATTGCAGACCCTCAACCTGACAGCCTGGCTTATTCCCTGACCTCTCCTCAAGCTGCCAGCCTAAGCAAACAAGTCCTACATGTTATACGTGAGGCCAGATGCCCCAGCACTAGAAAATCCTATGCTGACAAGCGGAAAAAGTTTTGCATCTGGATCCAGGATAAGGGAGCCAGAATGGCACAGCCCTCCCTACCTCTCATCCTGGATTACCTAGCAGACCTACTACACAGGGGGTCTATCTTTCTCTTCTATTAAAATTCATGCCTCTGCCATCTCTGCTCATTACAGCACATAGCCATCTCTCTTCTCACACCCTCTCATCAAACAGTTCCTAAGAGAGTCTAACAACTTAAGGGCACCCAGAAGAGCTCCTAGCCCAGCTTGGGGCCTTAACTTTGTGTTGGAAAAGCTCACCCTACCCCCGTTGAACCTGCAGCTTCAGCAGAGTTAAAATTCCTCTCTTGGAAGACAAACTTGCTTCTGGCCATCACTTCAGCTAGAAGAGTATCAGAGCTACAAGCACTCATGGCTGTAGAGCCCTTCATCATTTTCCATGCTGACAGGATCTCCCTCAGGACTAACCCATCCTTTATGCCTAAAGTGGTGTCCAGTGTGGCTCTCAACCATTCCATTCATTTGCCCTTTTCCGCTAACCCACAAAACAAGGGGGAAAAGATTCTGTACTCTGTAGATGTGCACAGACAGCTCAGATTCTATCTGGACAGGACTAAATCTTTTAGAAAAAAATGATCAATTGCTAGTCAGCTTCACAGCAGGGGCAGAGGGCAAGGCCATATCCAAACAAACAATCTCCAAATGGGTAGCACACTGCATCCATTTCTGCTACAAACAGCACGGGAAACCGCACACAAAGGGGATCAGGACACATTCCACCAGGGCACCCTCCACCACTGCAGTTTTTCTCAGAGGGGTCCCCACCAGGGACATCCTGGAGGCTGCAACATGGACATCTGTTCATACCTTCACTAAGCATTACCATCTGCCTATTCTCTCCAAATCCAGGGCAGGCTTTGCCACCGCAGTCTTGGAGGGCATCCTAGCCAGATCCCAGTCTTCTTGGCTGCCTCCACCCTTTTCTTCAGCTTTGGGAATCATCCTAAATGTGATGACTGCAACAGTGAAACACGAAGAACATATTACAGTTGTGTACACTTACCATAAATGTAGATGTTCAAGTGTATTCACTGTTGCAGTCTTTGTCCTCCCCCCCAAACATCCCACTTGTCTGTCTCTCTCTCTCTCTCTCCCTCTCTCCTTACAGTAAATTTTTGGTATTTACTTTCTACTGGTGGTGTTCTTCCACCATAACCTAGCTCCCTATTTGGGGGATCCTGACAGGGCAAGAAAAACTGATGTAATGGCGTTGGCTGCCTGATTCTATTTCACTGACGACCTGACATCAGTCCTGGAGCGATAGCAACCGATGCAGAAATAGTAAGCCTCTGGTATTCAGGCTGATTGAGGGCTACCCCTGGCAGGATAACCCAAATGTGATGACTGCAACGGTGAATACACTCGAACATCTCCATTTATGGTAAGTGTACACAACTGTACTTTATATGCGCTATGGTGAAATGTGTGCGTTTGTACATGGATAGGATTTAATTATTTACAACATGGTAACATTTGTGAATTTAGACACACAGGATTTAATTATCTGTAGCACAATGAGATGAATGAATTGTACTTGGACATGATATAGTCATCTGCAGCATGGCAATACTGTAACTGGACAAAATGTACATTTCTCCAAAATGATGAGATGTGTGAATTAGTACTTGGACAGGATTAGTTGTCTGTAGCATGGCGATACTGTAACTGGACAAAATGTACATTTCTCCAGCATGATGAGATGTGTGAATTAATACTTGGACATGAGATAGTCATCTGCAGCATTGCGATACTGTAACTGGACAAAATGTTCATTTCTCCAGCATGATGAGATGTGTGAATTAGTACTTGGACAGGATTAGTTGTCTGTAGCATGGCGATACTGTAACTGGACAAAATGTACATTTCTCCAGCATGATGAGATGTGTGAATTAATACTTGGACATGAGATAGTCATCTGCAGCATTGCGATACTGTAACTGGACAAAGTGTTCATTTCTCCAGCATGATGAGATGTGTGAATTAGTACTTGGACAGGATTAGTTATCTGTAGCATGACGAAAGGTGGCAATTTGTACCAGGACAGGATTTAGTCTTTATCATGGTGAGAGGTATAAATTTGTACTGGAACTGGAGTTAGTTATCTGCCACATGGTTGAAAGATATGAATTTGTATATGGACAAAATTTAGTTATCTGCTGCATGGCAAAATGTTTAAATCCGTACATAAGAGTGTGGGAAGGAAGGAAAATGAGTGCTAGTGAAAATATACAAATATACTAATGTTCATTGAATGTGAGGTAGAGGGACGTAATCTGTTAATCTGTAGTAGCAGAAGTAGAAATTGTTTTAGTAAGAGTTGACTGATGAATGCTAAATACTAGATTAGTTGCAAAGTGATAAAAATGGGTTAGTGCTAAGTAGGACTTGGCAGAGGTATTGAGAGAAGATGAAGAGGGGTAGAAAAAAAGCATTGCATATATATTATGGTATCTATCCTGGAGTTATTAATGGATAGTTATCTAGAGTGGAAGTAATAGAACTGGAAGAGGTTGTTCCTAATAAGTTTGCATTAGATGAGGCATTATTAGGAAATGACCAGAAGTATGTCCTGCTCGAGTAGAGATAAGTTCTTAAATTAGTTTTAAATAGCCAATGGTTGCTAGTTTAATGGAGAAATGGAGGGCAAGAGTTCCATAGTTTGGACACAATAGAAGGGAAGAGAGGTTTACTATGTGGTTTGCTCAAAGAGACGGTGGCGGTTAATCATTTTTCAGAGGATCTAAGGGGCTCAGCAGGAGAGTACTAGAACATGAGCACTTTGAGTACAGTACAAGTGACAAAGCTATAGGGGATTTTAAGCCCATATTTCTAATAAATTAAATTGAGGAAATTTGAGAACTCAAGCCAGTGTAGCTGCATGAGTTATTCACAGTGGTAAATGCAGGGAGAAGAGTTGGTGCAAATCTGACAATTGTGTTAGAAATTTGTTCTAGTTTTCATTGTTGGGTAGATGCTGCATATAAGAGTGGTGTGAGCAGATAGGCAGAGGCAATAGATAGGCTGTCTGTAATCAGTGAATTTGTTAGCCCAGTATAACATGTCCCAATATCTGATTTTTTTGGTCACTTCCAGGATGTAAATATCAGATTTCAGTTTGCCATCAATTGTTATGCCTAATAATTTGGTTTGAGAGGCTACATCTATTTGAGTATCATTTGCTGAGATGAGGGAGAAGTTAAAATGAGAGAAAACTTAGTTTTTGAGATGAGAGAGAGAAGATAGTTTTTGCATCATATAGGCAATTAGGAAAGAAGAGAATTAATTTGGTTTTCTTAGCATTGAGCAAAAGGTTGGGGTCTGTGAGCTGAGATTCTACTGCAGTAAAAGCTTGCTGGATTCTACTTTCAAGTTGGGGAATTGATTTGGCATTGCCGATGATAGCAGAATCATGTGCACATTGGATCATAATGGCATGACTGGAGTGCAGAGGTAGATTTTTAACGGAGATGCCAGTTGGTAGGAGTCCAAGAATAAACCCCTGTGAGACACCCACTGATGTGGGGAGAAAAGAGGATGTATCAGTGTGCCATTTTTTGCTCGTGTTGCAAAGGTAGGAGTCAAACCATTTGAGAGAATTAGAAGAGAGTCCTAACTTAGCAAGCTTGATGAGTAGTCTGTTATGAAATTGTCAAAAACCTTTGAAAGATCCAGAAAGATGAAAGTCAGTTGATTGTTTTTGTGGTGGTACATAGTGTTAATGAATTATCAAAGAGCATTGTCTGTGCTATGATATGGGCAGAAACCAAAGGTTTATTAGTTAGGAGATAGTGAAGTAGTTAGGAGTGGATGTACCTAAGATTTTAGAGTGGGGATATGATAGTTATGGGTCTAAAGTTGTTCAGGCAATTGGAAAAGCCCCCTTTATGTAATGGAATTATAAAAGATTGTGTCCAAATGTGGAGAACATTGTCTTCTTGGATAAATCTCTGAATGAGAATAGATATTGGGTAGGCTATTGCATTAGCTGCTAGTTTGAGGAAAGCTGATGGTAACTAATCTGGTTCAAGTGTTGTGGGTTTATAGCTTAAGGAGATATAACTTTATTTTAAAAGTGAAAACAGAGGTAATCCAGAAAGCTCGATTCAGGTCTGATGTCCCACCTGTAACCCACAGGGTGATAAGACTACAAAGAAACAGAGTACACAGGATTAATCCAGATAAAATCACTTTTAGCTAGCAGATCTAGGAGACTGCCTGTTAGAACAAGAGCACTCATCCATCTACCTATGTAACTGAATAAACTACTTGAAACTTTACCAAGGTTTCTTTATTCCTTCCACAGGGAGGGTATCAGAGAGAGTCTCCTAGATCTGGTAGCTAAAGTGATTTTATCTGGACTAATTATTTGTACTACATTTTTTATTTTAGAAGTGAGGATTGGTAGCCTGGGGAAAGGAATAGGAATCATGGGCTGAGTTGAAGAAGATGACATGATATTTGTTGAGCCAGCACTGACAGGGAGGTAGCAGCTGAGATAAAGTGAAAGTTAAAAGCATTAGCAGTATTGTAGTCAGTTTCATTGGGATTTGGATTGGATTTTGAGGGTTTGCCTTGTTTAAGAAGTTGTGTTAAGCCTGACCAGAATTTTTGTGGAGATTTAGCATGAGTATTTTGCACATCTGATAAATATTTTTTATCCCTGACAATTTGTGTCTTGGTGATATTTCTTAGAGCACAAAAAGATTGTAAGGCAGTAGAGATGTTATTTATTTCCAGAGTTGCCAGCTTTTATTTCTTTGTTTTGTAAGTAGATTCTTAGGTTTTGATAGCCATGGAGCAGGATTATGTTTAATGTGTTTCTCCTAATGGGGACTTTTGCATTTAGTATTGATAGAAATGCTTGGTTAAAGTGGGTGACAGCGTCATCAAGGGGAAGTATTTTAGAATGTTCCAGTTGTGGTTAGATAATATGTTATTAAAAGTATGAGCATTGAAGTTAGAAAGATTTCTTACATAATTATATAGGGTTGATTTGATGATGGAAAGGTGGGTATAAATAGCTAATTTAGGATGATGATCCCTGAGACAGTCTGGTAGTACTTCTAATTTTGATCTTTTACTTGGATTGTTGGTTAGGATCCAGTCTATAATGGTTTTACTGGCAGAAGATTTATGCAGTCTAGTTGGGGATGCTATTAGCTGAGTAAAGGAAAATAGATGATGAGGTGATAGAAGGTTTTGGTAAGATTGAGTGCTCTAAGGGGTTACTAGTGGTCCAATTTGTGTTGTTATCACCAGGTATAATGGTTTTATATGTTAATTTTTTGTGGACCCAGAATAAAATATCTTCAGTTATGTGAATAGTTTCTTTGCAATTAGGTGAGATATTGAGTGATATTATGTAGGTGTGTGTGTGTGTGTGTGTGTGTGTGTGTGTGTGTGTGTATATATATATATATATATATATATATATATATATATATATAACATTTTATTGACATGCAGAATTTATACCAGGGTTTTTGCATTAGCACAATTTGGAATGTCCTTTGGGCAGGAACTAATCTGGAAATTATTTGAGTAAATGATAGCAACTCCAGATCCGTGCTTATGGGGTTGATAATGTTAAGGTTGTGTGCAGAAGGTGGGACTGAATATGAGTGGGAGCTGGAAGAGATGGTTGTTGTGGAGAAGAAGGAAGGGTTGGAGTAAGTAATGGGTCCAGGGTTAGGATGAAGGTCACTACTAGTGAGAAGTATCTTGTGAGAGTGATGAAGTAAGGACTAGAGAAATAGGTTAATTTCTTTTTAATAGGATACTGATTTTTGAGTGGATTTCGAATAACTGAAGAGAAGGTACCTTGGAGAAATCATTTGGTGAAAGTTGCTGTTGTAGACATATGAAGAAATGCAAGAGAAATGGTATAGCCGGATGTTTGTGCATGTGTATGATATCAAGTCTGGAGAGTGGGAATGATATATTGGTATGATGATAGTCAGGAAAGTTGCAGAAGGATAATGTAGATAGGGCTGAGATATAGCATGCCTGAGTGTGTGGCAAAATAATTTTTTGCCAGAGTATTTTAGATAGTGTTTTGAGAAAGGACAGGTTTGTTTTATAAGACGGAGTATCTGACAGTGAGATAATGATATGAAGAAATTGTCACATTGTAGGATTAAGCTAGGTATAGTGTTGTATGCTATGTTTGCTGTTCATGCCGGATATATCGGACTGTAGTAATGTTACTTTTAAGAGGGTGGATTTAGTGGAAGGAGATAGGGAGCAGACAGGTGGGTGTAGTTATCTTTGACTTTAGCCATTAAGTCCTCAACATATTTAGCCTTTAAATATAAATAAACTTTTTTTTTTAACTTTAGACTGGCTGTTTATTTCATGTAGGTTATTACTTGTAAGTATCGTATGTTTGTGTTAGAGGTTTCATTTTCTTTTATATTTTTAAACGTAGACTTCTGTCATACTGCATTGTTTTTGTATTCCCCATTATGTGTTTTCATCACGGTAGAATGTGTTTAGTAATTCAGTCATATGATACATTATGGGATAGATTGGAGCAATGTTTAGAATTGCAATTTTTATGTTTGAGTAACTGTTGCTAGTGTGGAAAATTGTTTCATTAATAACAAAATAATTGATTTTTGCTAAGTTTAAGAATTGTTAAATATTATTTGATATACTAATATTTGACATAAACTTAATTGTGACAGTATTATAGTCTAGTTTCAGATTATGTGAGGCAAGTTCTGCCATGCTTAAACTTGACTGCATTATTTGATACGTTTAGGTCTAGAATATTATATTGCCATTGTTATCATGCTGACATAAGTTTATCTTTTTATTTTTGATTGGTCACTGATTTTAAAGTAAATAATTTTATGTGGAGCTATTTTATGCATTTAAGATTTCCAGCATTTATTTATTAGTAATTTTAAATTCAGTTTGGCTTTTAGCGTTTCACAGGGCAATTGTTAAAATATTTTTTTACTGTTGCTTTATATTTATACTGTTGTTTTTTTTTTTTTTTATTGTCATATTTTGTGTAGTTATTTTGCTACTTTTTACTAAATGTGACTGTTTTTATTTTACTTGTTTGCCTTACTTTTAGTTGGATGCTGTCATAAAATCTTTGACCTCCAATAATTGTTGTTTATGTACAACTTTCATGTCATCAGCCTATGCATGGACTCACAGGGTAAATAATTAAATAACTTATCTACTCACTAGAATACGTCATCTCACAGGGCTCAGTATTGTGACCTTTATTATTTACATTGTTTATGCTGCCCATTGGAGGTCTGATCTATGGAACAGGTTTACTGTGTCACTGATGTGTTGGAAATGTTCAGCTTTACCTCTGCTAACTTCATAGATGTGTAGCATGTGCTGACTCCATAGTTGGTGATCTAGAGACTTTGCATCTTGGGATTTCTAATCAGTTGAAACTCAACATATCCAAAAGCAGAGGCCTTTGTGTATGTTAAATTTTAAGATTTGTCCTATTTGCCACTTGTAACATTTATTGGGTATAGTGGGATAGCTGGAATTAAAGCTGCATAAACTTGGCATTATCCTTAATGATCAGCTGACATTTCGGAACTAAGTGCTTTCTGTGGTTAAACTATCATACTTTCATTTGTGGAATATAACCAGAATTAAGCATCACCAGAATCAATCACCTTACACTTCATAAGGTGCTGTCTCTCTCTCTCTCTCTCTTTTTCTGTGTCTGTGGCCATTAATTATCTTGGTTTCCTCCTACCTCACTAATTGCAATGTTCTGTACATTGGACTTCTTGACACTGAAATTAGGCAGTTACCGCTTGTGCAAAACTGTAGAATTGTTGCTTAATTGTGTACATCAGTGGCAGATTAAGTTCACTTTGCACTGTGTGGGTGTTTCAAACCATGGCCTTCCACACACTTTTTTGACCACACATAAATGCTTATTGTCTTTTGGATTTGCAGTTCTGATTTAAGACCATTCATATTGTTGTCATTATAATCCAACATTGTACGTACCCATCAGTTTCAGACGCTTTACCGTATGTACTTCAGATGTTTGATTGTGATAAAAAATTACCACAATATAATATTATAACTTGCTTTAAACAAATTCACACTAGTCCTGCAATGCTACACTAACTGTTTAACTTGATTATGACAGCCAGAGTCAACAATTCACATCCAAGGGCAGCCGTCATACCCAGTAAGTATATTCCTATTGTTGAGTGGGAACATCCTAGAGGTATGCTAATGGTAAAAATAAATAATCATTGAAATAATAATGTATTTCATGTTTGTGTCGCACAAACACACAGTAACCCAAGCATTCTGACTTATTTTACACAAATGCACACTAGTCAAGCAAAGCCACATTGTTTAAACTGAGCTAACAAGAGGGTAAATTACTTTCATCCTCAGACAGCCCCTTAACCTCCTGTCAGTAAATATAGCCACTTTGTTGTGCACACCTCATCTGAATTGTGATAAAGGTAATATCTCTCAACCTCTTAGCTCAAGAATCAAAGACAAAGCCAAAAATGACAAGGGCCAAAAGGCCCAGAATAAGAAACAAAGTTTTTTAGAAAGTTAAGATTCACAGATGCAGTAGCTTTAGCCATGTGGGTTATATTCTGCTAAGGATATAACAGCCAGCAGCTTGTAAAGTTTTCAATGCACCTTCCATTTACCCACACCATTAGTCAGCTCAACCTGAGCTGACTAAAAAGCCATGTTTGAATTCCAAGCCCTTCATACCTTTCGTGGTACTAAAAAACTCAACATTTGTGGGCTTTCAAAAACTGACAGTCAGGTAATGCTGTTCTACTGCTAGGCAGATACATTTCCTTCGGGGGGGGGGACTTCTGCTTTACTTTTTCTGACTAAAATTGTACTTTTCGTATAAATATTAATTTTAAAGCTAGAAAAAAGTGTTTTTATTGACTGTCATGTGACTTTTAACTTATAAATGTGAGCCTCGCTTTTTTTACTTTTGTAGTAAAAATACTAAAAATATATTTAAAGCTACTTTTTTGTGATAAAAGATAGTTATTTTATTTTCTAGGGATCTGGTAAGTGTTTGAAGTGATTTTTGATGGGGAAAAGTTGCTTTTTTACTACTTACCTGTTGTACTGACTATTGCTTCACCAGGAATCAAACATCTTTTCCAGCTTAACCATGTAACAACCTTCTGGTTCCACAGTTCTTCCTTCTTCTGGCCAAAGAATGAAAATTGCCAAACAACCTTTATCAACACAGCAGGGTGCTTAAGTGCCTTAGTCACAGATGGGTGATTCTGCTGTGGCTATTACTGGTTCCTCATACCATTCATCTTTTTCCCTTTATTACCAGGGGTTAGACACATCTTCTAAGGCATGCTGTTGGCAAGCAAAAAGTCCTGTCAAAAAGAAGGAAAACCGAGACATATTTTTTTTCTCCTGTCTCAGTGAGTTATTGAACTTTTCTTTGGTTGAGTTCAGGCTATTCCAGTTCAGTTGTTTCTGATAAAAGAAAAGGAGATTTTTAATTTTCGAAAGCAGTTCACATTTTTGAACATCAAATAATTGTGAAGGGACAGTTTCTGTTTTGTCCCTCAGATTTAGTGACAAGCATATCCTCCAGTGCTGAAGCAACAGGAGGAATTGGGGTGGGTCTGGAAATTCCAGTTGTAATAAATTATAATACTTCTTCCTGCACTGTGAAATAACACTATGTTCTCACTGAAACAATTCATTCTGGAAACAGTTTAAAAAACAGAATCCTTTACAGAGACTGGCTGAAGCCACATTCTCCTCAGCATCTGAATCAGAAATCTGAGGGATAGGATATCAGAGCATTTAAGGTCCAATGTTAAGTTGTCAATCTCGCCTTCATTCTTGCTTGATGGGTTCTGAGCCGATTCTCGGCTCCGACTCGGCACTTGCTAAGCTCGAGAGTCACTTTTACCAGCTCGAGGCAGCCCCATATCCCATGATGCAAGGCGGTAAGTACCCAGATCTCGTTTGCCGCTTCGCTGATGAGGTAATCCTTTTACCAGCTCCTGGTAAGTGTTTATTATTATACATTTAGTCACCCCATTCCAAATATTTCACTCTTTCAATAGTTTTCCTTTATTGTTAAAATACTTTTAAGGGTTTTCTCTGACTAAAATTACTTTTCCTAGTTATATTTTTAGTCAGGCCTTCATTCCTCCCACCCCCCTGTTAGGGTGTGTGTGTGTGTGTTTTAGTTATACCTTTAACTTAAATTGTTCTGATTCGGGACTGTGTGTGTGTGTTTTTTGTGTTTGGGATAACACTATGTCCAAGGAACAGAGGGTCTCAGGCTTCAAGAAGTGTGACTCGTGCTGTCAGAAGATGTCTCTGACAGACGGTCACACTTCTTCTATACTGCCTGGGACCTCTCCACCTGCAGGACTCCTGTGCAATTTGTCACTCTTTTAGCCAGAGGGTCCTGCAGGAAAGGTGGAACAAACTTATATTAAGAGGACTTCTTAAACCGGAGGGCTCCCCGGCAAAATCGGCTCCGGGTAAGCCCTCTAAGACTACCAAGGCCCAGGCTTCTGTACCTAAGCCTTCGGCCTTGGCTCCGACTCCTTCGGAGTCGAGATCGGCTCCGGCTGGAGCTGATCTTAGCTTGGAGAAATCTTCGGCACCGATGGCTATCGGTGCCGATCCTTTGAAGGTCACTTTGGTGTCGGCTCCGACTGGCTCCGACATCCATGTGGCTCAGACTTCGGTGTCGGCGCCGACCGGCTCCAACACCATGATTTCTTTGCCTGTATCGGCTCCGGCCGGAGCCGATACATCTATACCTACACTCGGAGCCGAAAAGTTGTCAGCTCCGTCCGGATCCATGGTTTCATCGGCTCCGATGGTTCCTTCGAGGAAGAGATCCAGGTCTCCCTCTTTGGAACCGATACTGTCGGCTCCGGCCTCACCTCTTCTTTCGGAGCGGAGCCATCGGAGCCGATCATCTAGGTCTTCCAGGTTGTCAGACCATGATTTAGAGAGGGTGGTAAGCAGATTATTAAAATCACAGGCACTAGCCCAAATGCTTCATAGTCCGTCTCAACAGACGACTATTAGTCCACACCCTCTTCAAGTTCCTCCTTCGACTCTACCCCAGAGTTTGGAGCTGGAGTCTATGGGAATAGTTACTGCTATGGCTGAGGGCCAGATACTCCCCCCTTCTGCGCCTTCAGCATCTACTCTTATCTCCTCCTCGAGACCTTCCTTGGAGGGATTCGGTGGCCGGGCTTCCCTGGTCTGCTCCGAGGGGGTGAGTGGCATCGGAACCTTGTCCGATCCCGCTCTTCCCCTTGGAGCTTCGGCCTTGGTGAGCTCGGCTCCGACATCTGCCTCGGAGCCTTCCCTTTCGGTGGGCCCGGGAGTCTCAGTTTCTTCGGAACGGGTTCTCTCGGACCTCCTGGGAGGGAGCCTTGAGGTGATGAGGAGTGTGCTGGCCCTGGGCTCAGTCAGCAGTCTATTCCTTTAGCTCCTCCCTCACGGTGCCTGTTGATATCTCTTCCCCTTCTCTTGCTCCCGGACCCAGAGTTCCACCGCCTCAGGTTTCCCCACTGGGAGGAACCCCTCTTCGAGGATTCTCCTGATCTCAGGAGATCCTCAGCGCAAGAGGACTTGTAAGAGGAAGCACCTAGACTCCCCTGAGTCTATTACTTCGGATACTGACTTAGATGAGTCGGAGGGATCCCAAGATTCCCCTCTGAGGATGTCTCCTTTTCAGACATCCTAGAACTCCTGAAACAGAGGGGAAACTGGCCCTCCATAAATCCTCCGATGATGAGGCGGTATACCTAGAGGCGTTTGGTTCTCGACCCTCCACCTCCTGGGTGTCTCCGCCTTTTGACCCCCTCATGCAGGTAATTGCTCGAAAGGCTTGGGCTTCTCCTGATTCCATAGAGCCAGTTCTCAGGAGGCCTTCTAAATTTATTACAGCCCCTTCTGAACAGCAATTCCTTACAAAAGGTGTCCCTGTTGATGCCATGGTGGTGGCGGCCACTAAAAAGGAACTTGCAGATCCTTCCGTACCGGTCCATCCTCCTAACAAGGATTTCAGGACCATGGACAGGTATGGTAAGCGAATGTTCTCCTCAGCGACCTTTGCCATGCGTTCGCTGAATTATTTGTGTCACTTCACCAGACTCCAAAGGGACATCCTTAAAGAACTAGGTGAAGTAGTACAGGATCCTGCAGCTCCGGGGGCACAAGACAAGATTGCTTCTCAGCTAGGAATCCTTAACTCCATAACCAACTCCTCCATGCGGCTGATTTTGTATGCAGCAGATGGAGCGAGTAGAGCCACAGGTACAGGAGTGGCTCTGAGACGTCAATCCTGGATGCGGCTCTGTAATTTTGCAGATCCCTTCAAGGCGTCCTTCACAAACTCTCCCTTTGATGGGTCAACTTTGTTTGATCCTCAAGTGAAGGATACATTGACTAGGTGTGAGCAGGACGGCAAGACTCTTTCTGCCGTAGGGGTCCGTTTTCCACCCCTTCTAGACCTTACCCCAAAGGACAGAAGGGTGGAAGATGTGGTTCCATAAATCCCAAGGAGTCACGCGGATACACGTGGTCAGTTTACCCCTAGAGGCAGAGGGGTAATAATAATAGACGCCGCCCTAGAGGCAGAGGGGTCCACAAAACCAGGAAGCAGAGAGCCTTTCTCTGACAAGCCCTTCCAGCATCCCTGAGGTGTTGCCCGACTGTCCATCCTTGGAGGCAGTCGGGAAGATTATCGCTGTACCCACAAGCCTGGCGTTCCCTCTCAAGACAGATGGGTACAGTCGATCATATCCAGTGTTACAGAATTCCTTTTGAGGAAAGTCCTTCACTCACAAAAATTCCCTTCCAGATGTACCACCGGTCTAAGGAAATCGCAAAGTTAGAAGTATCAAAGCTTCTACAAAAGGGCCATTCAGCCAGTTACAACAGACCATTCAGAGCCGGAATCTACTCAAGGTTCTTTTGGTCCCCAAAAGACGGGAGATTGGAGACCAATATTGGACCTCAGCAGACTCAACAAGTCTGTGAAATGGCAAGATTCGAATGGTCACACTTCAATCAATTTTGCCCTTCCTGGGCAAAGACAACTGGATGTGCTCAATAGACCTTCAGGATGTGTACTATCACATAAAATTCACAGATGCTCCAGAGCGTTTCTCCGCTTCGGCTGGGGTCCAGTCATTTTCAATTCAGAGCCCTGCCCTTTGGTCTCACTACAGCCCCCAGAGTGTTCACCAAATGTATGGCAGTGGTCACGGCTCACCTGAGACGTCAAGGATTCCAGGTGTTTCCGTATCTCGACGACTGGCTCCTTTCAGCCACCATCAGGCATCAACTTCTCCAAGCCAGGGATTACACCCTAAATCTCTGCACTCAGTTAGGAATTTCGATCAACTACGAAAAATCCTCCTTGTTGCCCTGCCAGTCTATTACTTTCATAGGCGCAAATGTAGACACTGTTTGGATGTCAGCAACCCTCACAGACCAAAGAATCTCAGATATCCAAAGTCACGTGCGGATCATCCTTACCAGCAAAAAGGTTCAAGCCAGACTGGTCCTGAAAGTGTTGGGCCTCATGGCAGCGGCCATTACTCTTCTTCCCTTGGTCCGCTTCTACATGCATCTCCTTCAATGGATGTTGTTCACCCAGTGGTCTTACCAACAACTTCCCATGCGTCATCAAATCCTGGTGACACAAGCTTGCAAAAACCATCTATCCTGGTGGATTTCTTCTCCCCAGATTCATCAGGGCAGACCCTTTGTATCCCGGCCCGGTAGCCACAGTCACTACGGACGCCTCCCTGATCGGGTGGGGGGGTCATTATCAGGGCAGGATGGTTCATGGGACGTGGCAACCGTTGGAATACCACCTGCACATAAATGTCCTAGAGATGAGAGCAGTGCTTTTAACGTTGCAAGCCCTCAACGACTTTCTTCCCTTGGGAACAATTGCAGTTCACACGGACAACATGTCTGTAGTATGGTATATCAACAAGCAGGGCGGAACCAAGTCCTACCCCTTGTGTCGAGAAGCTGTCAGACTTCGGCAATGGGCGATCTCCTCTCATCGGTTTCTGGTAGCAACGCATATCCCTGGGAAAACCAACATTTTAGCGGACAGATTGAGCAGTGCTATTCTCATGCCTCACGAGTGGTCTCTCAAACAATCCATAGTGGAGGAGATTTTTCTAGAATGGGGCCGCCCATGTTGCGATCTTTTGCTACTCCCAAAACAGCAAATGCCCAGACTTCTTCTCTCTCTTCCCACTGCCAGGCCATCCCCAGAGACGCTCTTACCCCCGGTTCCAGCATTTATTTATTAGTAATTTTAAATTCGGTTTGGCTTTTAGCGTTTCACAGGGCAATTGTTAAAATATTTTTTTACTGTTCCTTTATATTTATACTGTTGTTTTTTTTTTTTTTTTTTTGTCTTTATTCCTGGCCAGAATTCTGCATTTATTTTAGTTTAACCCCATGTTAGTATTTTTGTAGTTATTTTATTGTCATATTTTGTGTAGTTATTTTGCTACTTTTTACTAAATGTGACTGTTTTTATTTTACTTGTTTGCCTTACTTTTGGTTGGATGCTGTCATAAAATCTTTGACCTCCAATAATTGTTGTTTATGTGCAACGTTCATGTCATCAGCCTATGCATGGACTCACAGGGTAAATAATTAAATAACTTATCTACTCACTAGAATACGTCATCTCATAGGGGTCAGTATTGTGACCTTTATTATTTACATTGTTTATGCTTCCCGTTGGAGGTCTGATCTATGGAACAGGTTTACTGTGTCACTGATGTGTTGGAAATGTTCAGCTTTACCTCTGCTAACTTCATAGATGTGTAGCGTGTGCTGACTCCATAGTTGGTGATCTAGAGACCTTGCATCTTGGGATTTCTATTCAGTTGAAACTCAACATATCCAAAAGCAGAGGCCTTTGTGTATGTTAAATTTTAAGATTTGTCCTATTTGCCACTTGTAACATTTATTTGGGTATAGTAGGATAGCTGGAATTAAAGCTGCATAAACTTGGCATTATCCTTAATGATCAGTTGACATTTCGGAACTAAGTGTTTTCTGTGGTTAAACTATCATACTTTCATTTGTGGAATATAACCAGAATTAAGCATCACCAGAATCAATCACCTTACACTTCATAAGGTGCTGTCTCTCTCTCTCTCTCTCTCTCTCTCTCTTTCTCTGTGTCTGTGGCCATTAATTATCTTGGTTTCCTCCTACCTCACTAATTGCAATGTTCTGTACATTGGACTTCTTGACACTGAAATTAGGCAGTTACCGCTTGTGCAAAACTGTAGAATTGTTGCTTAATTGTGTACATCAGTGGCAGATTAAGTTCACTTTGCACTGTGTGGGTGTTTCAAACCATGGCCGTCCACACACTTTTTTGACCACACATAAATACTTATTGTCTTTTGGATTTGCAGTTCTGATTTAAGACCATTCATATTGTTGTCATTATAATCCAACATTGTACATACCCATCAGTTTCAGACGCTTTACCGTATGTACTTCAGATGTTTGATTGTGATAAAAAATGACCACAATATAATATTATAACTTGCTTTAAACAAATTCACACTAGTCCTGCAATGCTACACTAACTGTTTAACTTGATTATGACAGCCAGAGTCAACAATTCACATACAAGGGCAGCCGTCATACCCAGTAAGTATATTCCTATTGTTGAGTGGGAACATCCTAGAGGTATGCTAATGGTAAAAATAAATAATCATTGAAATAATAATGTATTTCATGTTTGTGTCGCACAAACACACAGTAACCCAAGCATTCTGACTTATTTTACACAAATGCACACTAGTCAAGCAAAGCCACATTGTTTAAACTGAGCTAACAAGAGGGTAAATTACTTTCATCCTCAGACAGCCCCTTAACCTCCTGATAGTACATATAGCCACTTTGTTGTGTACACCTCATCTGAATTGTGATTAAGGTAATATCTCTCAACCTCTTAGCTCAAGAATCAAAGACAAAGCCAAAAATAACAAGGGCCAAAAGGCCCAGAATAAGAAACAAAGTTGTTTAGAAAGTTAAGATTCACAGATGCAGTAGCTTTAGCCATGCGGGTTATATTCTGCTAAGGATATAACAGCCAGCAGCTTGTAAAGTTTTCAATGCACCTTCCATTTACCCACACCATTAGTCAGCTCAACTTGAGCTGACTAAAAAGCCAGGTTTGAATTCCAAGCCCTTCATACCTTTCGTGGTACTAAAAAACTCAACATTTGTGGGCTTTCAAAAACTGACAGTCAGGTAATGCTGTTCTACTGCTAGGCAGATACATTTCCTTCGGGGGGGGGGGGGGGGGACTTCTGCTTTACGTTTTCTGACTAAAATTGTACTTTTCGTATAAATATTAATTTTAAAGCTAGAAAAAAGTGTTTTTATTGACTGTCATGTGACTTTTAATAACTTATAAATGGGAGCCTCGCTTTTTTACTTTTGTGGTAAAAATACTAAAAATATATTTAAAGCTACTTTTTTGTGATAAAAGATAGTTATTTTATTTTCTAGGGATCTGGTAAGTGTTTGAAGTGATTTTTGATGGGGAAAAGTTGCTTTTTTACTACTTACCTGTTGTACTGACTATTGCTGCCAGGCTTCACCAGGAATCAAACATCTTTTCCAGCTTAACCATGTAACAACCTTCTGGTTCCACAGTTCTTCCTTCTTCTGGCCAAAGAATGAAAATTGCCAAACAACCTTTATCAACACAGCAGGGTGCTTAAGTGCCTCAGTCACAGATGGGTGATTGTGCTGTGGCTATTACTGGTTCCTTATACCATTCATCTTTTTCCCTTTATTACCAGGGGTTAGACACATCCTCTAAGGCATGCTGTTGGCAAGCAAAAAGACCTGTCAAAAAGAAGGAAAACCGAGACATATTTTTTTTCTCCTGTCTCAGTGAGTTATTGAACTTTTCTTTGGTCGATTTCAGGCTATTCCAGTTCAGTTGTTTCTGATAAAAGAAAAGGAGATTTTTCATTTTCGAAAGCAGTTCACATTTTTGAACATCAAATAATTGTGAAGGGACAGTTTCTGTTTTGTCCCTCAGATTTAGTGACAAGCACATCCTCCATTGCTGAAGCAACAGGAGGAATTGGGGTGGGTCTGGAAATTCCAGTTGTAATAAATTATAATACTTCTTCCTGCACTGTGAAATAACACTATGTTCTCACTGAAACAATTCATTCTGGAAACAGTTTAAAAAACAGAATCCTTTACAGGGACTGGCTGAAGCCACATTCTCCTCAGCATCTGAATCAGAAATCTGAGGGATAGGATATCAGAGCATTTAAGGTCCACTAAAAACAAAAATTCGCATAATGCACTGTGTTTGCACAGCATACAGTGTAAAAATTAAAAAATGTATTTTCTTTGTGGTGGATAGGGTTCACAGCAAAGAAAGAGGTGGTGCCTTAAAACAGAGGTTGAGGTCAAAGAATTTAGATGGCAGCTTAGTTTGAATGCTCTGAGTCCGTCTGGCTTAAACGATAGTCTTTCCCTGATGCCCATATTAAAACAAAGGGCAAATTTGATTTAAGGTTGTTTTTTGGTCTAACATAAAAAAACCTTTGTTTCAAAGCTGGGTTTGTTCTTTCCACTGTTATTGACTGTTCACATACGTCACGTTGGACTTAAGTAATATATTTAAGCACTAATTAAACCCCCCTTCCCCTTTATTAACATATGAGAATGATTTGTCAGGTTAAATTGTATTACACATATATATATATTTTTTATATGTATTTTTAAACACTTTGGGTAGATTTTATAGATGTTGGTACATGTGATTAATTATCAGGACAGAAGGAAGTGATGTTTATATGATGTTATCTTTAGTGCCAGCACTGATTGTTGATGTCAATGTATTGTTTAGTATTTAAATGGTTGTTTTAATTAATCCAAATGACTCTGCTGAAGCCATTGTTCTGGTGAAAGCGCTTAGTCGTTTGGTTATTAATATTATTTTTGTTAAAGTGTAGCTGCTGTTTCACGTGGTCCGGATTTTTTTATTTTATCTGGTTTGTAAAGGTTGCACGGGCCCATTTGGACTGTTTTTTATTTTCCTTCTGATTTTTGTGCCGGCTTCATGAATGGTTACGCCACATAGATTGCATACTCAGTATGAAAGCTGCTATTAAGGAGCTCACGATATCTGTGCAGAGGTTGACAGCCCTGGTGTTAAGAGTGGGTGCCAGCACTTATGATTTGAACATCAACACTCTCACTAGTACTCGAGATGAACTTTTTACTGTGCATTCACCTGTGGTTGATGTTTCAGTGAATGCAAATAATGGTGCCAACAGTATTCCTGGCTTAAACAACCATTCAGTTGGTGGAGATAAAGCGAACGTTACTCCGGTTGGCAAGGGTAACTCACCAGAAGGACGTGACTTCACTGAATGGTTTTGTTTGCCGGAAATGGATTTTTCTGGCCTGAAAGAGGGGACGTCGTCCCTAAGGGAACAATTATTAAACTTTGAAAAGGTCTGCATCAAATACAGAGCTTTACAACTAGACAATATGTTTTTATCGAAGTCGTTGGCTCTGAATCAAGTCCTGAAGGAGTTGAGGTTGTGGAAACAACCAATGGGTGTGGAACCAGGTACTTCTGCTGATCGAGAATTGATGGGACTTTTTGATAAGGCAGGAATGGAAATGATGGACATAATTATTCATAATAATCAAAGTAAGCTGGCCAAATTACAGGAAGAGATTACATTACTAAATAAGAGTATTTTGAACGATTTACTTTTTACTCAGTACAAAGACAATTACTTGAGTGTGTTAAATAATGCTGAAGATTTTATGAAAAAAAACGCCAGTGTTAAGCACAAAAGGTAGATAGGGACACTAATGACTATAAAATGAACCGTGCTTATCCAGTGGGCTTGAGTTATAAGAATTTTAATACATTGCATGACAGTAACAACAAGGCTGATTCTAATGAACAAGATCATTTGTTAAATGAGGATACTGGTAATATTCTCATGATGGTGACCATTTTTTGGAACAGACCTCCAAAGTAAGGAGGTCAGAAAGACACCGGAACAAGGGGAACAGAGGGTAGAGGAATTTTCAACAGAATGGAAATTACAGCAGGGGTGGTCAGGGAGGGAAGAGGAGATATTAAAGGTAGATTCAAAAGACAGTTCAAATAACAATTTTATTGGAGACTTTGTGGAAGTTTAATTGTTTTTGATTCACCTTTTATTGCAATAGATGATATTGATTTCAATGCCCAAATGATATGTGAAGTTCACAAAAAGCAGGGATTCACTATTTACTATTACACTGATTTGGGGATTCAGGATGTTCATTTTGATTTGTTAAGTAAAGGCACAACTTTGTGCCTTGTTTTTGTGTTGATATTGCTGACATTTTAACAGATTTGAAATTATATACTAGACAGTTAAACCTAAAAAATGTTTTTCCTCTTCAAGTCAAAACAATTGTAACTTTAACAATGAATAGTCAGTAGAGAGGAGAAGTACTTTTTTCCCCCATACCATCCTGATATTTTAGCCCTTGAGAAATCATGTCAAAGGGACTTTAGAAAAATTTTAATTGAGAACAGAAATGTTGCTGACAACTGTGCGGTGGAGGAAAGGTCTGTGTTGAGGGAGCTGGTAAAAAACAGAGGTTTCAGATACATGAAACAAGACAAGGGAGGTGGTGTTGTAGTAATGTCCACTATTGATTATAGTTCCAGGATGCACAAGATTCTCAATGACAAAGACACATGATAGGATATCCAGAAGCGAAATCAACAGGGCTTACACTAAAATAGATCTTTATTTATTGAATGCACTTTTTCAGGGGTCCATAGACCAAGTAGACTACAATTATTTGAGAGTTGAGCACCCAATATTGCCGTTATTTTCGGCATCCCAAAAGTCCACAAGGATATTGATAATCCACCTTTTAGACCAGTAGTTGCTGCAAGGGGTTCGAAAACCCAACCCCTTGCAGCATTTATGGACAATTGGGATAAATTTGCCCTGAAAGATGCTGAAGTTGAATACATTCTTAAGGACTCTTGGCATTGTCTGGAACACTTAGGAGCATTAAACGGTGATGTTCACTACACATTTGTCACAATAGACGTGATAAATGTATTCACTGTAATTCCCCACGATCAAGGTTTATACATGTTTCATGAAAGTCTTTTAAATAGTTCGAGGGTTGATAAAACCAAAATAAACTTATTGCTTGAATTGATGGAGATAATTTTGAAAAACAATTTTTTTTTAAGTTTTGAAGGTGAATTATTCCATCAAAGGACAGGGGTAGCGATGGGAGCCAGGTATGCTCCATGTCTTTGCCAATTTAGTCCTTCTTTATTGGGAAAACCATTTTGTGTTCACTTCAACATTTATGGAAAACATCAGGTTGTATAATAAGTTTTTGGATGATATACTCATCCTATGGAGTGGTAACTTATCCCAAATAGAGGAGTTCATGGAGTACTTGAGTAGTACAAATTCTTTCCTCAGATTTACATACACTTGGGACGCAGATGAGATAAATTGTTTAGACATAAAATTGATCAAGACTCCACAAGGTTTAAGCAGCAACATGTACAAGAAAGAAACACATTCTAATTCGTTATTACATTTCAAAAGTTGTTACCCTTGGCATTAAAGAAAAAGCATTGTCAAAGGAATAATGGTGAGAACATTTCAATTAGTTAGTGACAACAATTTGTTTAAGGAAGAGCTGTTTAAGCTGATTGGTATGTTTTTGGAGAGGGGATATCCCTTGAAATTATTACTCAGTGTCAAGAAAGAGATTCTGAAGAAGTGGGAAACCTTGTACACCCCGAATATGAGAAAGGTTGTTTTAGGGGCACAAGTTGAAAAGTCTACCAAAACATCAGATGTTTGGGTATTGAAATATAACACACTGGCCCCCCAACTGGTTACAGCCCTGAATAAAAGCTGAAGTGTTTGTTTGGCTACCAATACTAAATTAATACTGGGCAACACACCACAGGTAATATACAGTAGGGGAAAAAACATCAAACATATCCTTGGAACACACAATGGACTGACTAAACACCATCATTCTATGATGTTGAAATGTGGGGCATGCAGGTACTGCGGGTATATAAATGATGGCCCTTATGTGATGATTAAAAACTACAATGTTTCTGTAGCATGCCCTGAGAAATGCAGCTGTAACACATCTATGTTAGTGTATGTAGCAACTTGCACTGCCTGCGATAGTTTCTATGTGGGCAAGACAAACTGCAGGCTTCAGGATAGGATATCAGAGCATTTAAGATCCATTAAAAACAAAAATGTGCATAATGCACTATGTTTGCACAGCATGCAGTGTAAAAATTTCAAAAAAATGTATTTTCTTTGTGGTGGATACGGTTCACAGCAAAGAAAGAGGTGGCGACCTTAAAAGAAAAACCTTTGATCTGAAATAGTTAATTTCATTTGATCATCAACCTGTGGGTTCCGGATCCGATACGGATCCGAGCCAGCAGCTTACCAAGCTAAAGACACGAGCTCCAAGCTCCTCCCCTTACCCATACTACACTGCAACCTCCTTCCAATCCTCAGATCTCGTTTGCCACGGCTTTGCCAGCATGGGATTCTTGAGCTCCAGGCAGGTTCGTTAGGTTTTCATCTAACTTTCAGTCTGTGTGTGTATTTTAGAATGATAAAATTCTTAATAACCCTGTCCTTATTCTCACCCGGGTTTTGCATTTAGAAATAATAATAGTGTAGTGGTATAAGAAAGTTTCTAAGCTTTATGTCTTTATAGGCCTCTCCTTCCCGCCCTTAGTGTGTGTTTTGTGTGCTTGATTACTTAGCTTGTCTAAGTTAGTTATGTCGGAAGGTCAGAAACCGACTTTTTCTAAGTGCACAGAGTGTGGCCATAAACTGTCGCCAGCCGATGGTCACACTCTGTGCGTTGTTTGATTGGGAGTGCCCCATCTAACATCCAGTTGCAAGATTTGTGCAGCCTTTAACCCCTGGGCCCTGCGGGATCGCAGGACCAAGCTAATTCTAGCGGGTATTTTACCCGCAGAGTCAGCTACTTCTTCTGCAGCATCATCTTCAGTCACGGCTATGGCTGTTCAACCTTCCGGCCCTCCTTCCCTGTCCGGGACTCATACTCCCACCTTTAAACAGGGAGAGAGAGGCCAGAAAAGAAAAACATAGAGAGAAAGAGAGAGAAAAAGAGAGAGATAGAGACAGGGAGAGGAGTCGCAAGAGGCAAGCGGACTCATATCCATCGGCCTCTCCAGCTAAGGTGATCTCGACACCGGAAAAGATTGCTAGGCCGTCTTCCCCTCAGCTCTGTTCTCCACGATTCTCACCAAAGCTGGAGGAGGAGGCTCGGCCCACTTCGAGGTCGTCCTCGCATCGGCCCTCCTGGCCGGTGATGGTGGCGTCCTCAAGATCCACTAGGAGCCTCTCTGAAGCAGATATGGACCGGATGATGAGAATGTTCCTGCAAACTCAATTGCAGATGGGAGTATTGCTGCTCCCCCTCCAGCCGGAACAGAGAGTTCGGCTCTGACATTTGCCCCGATAGCTCCTTCTCCAATCCACCCTCGGGTTTCAGAGTCTATGGATCCGAGGAGCCCCAGAGTCAGGGGGTCGGCACCAATAGTCCCTCCTACCTCGACACCGGCCATGGCCTCAAGCCTGTCAGATCCATTGTCGGATCCGTGCTCTCCAAGCTGAGACCTGGGCGTCGGATCCGAGGTGATGAGTGTATTGTCGGCCCCATTGTGGTCAGGGCATACCATCTCCTTGGGTCCGGCGGTTCCAGCCTCGGCGACACTCCCCTCATCGGATCCGAGGGGTATGGCTACCCACATTATTAGCTTCAGGGAAGCCAGTTCCCCTTTGGCTTTTGACGTTGTGGAGAGGGTTCTCTCTGAAGGATTAAGACCCCTCACTCTTTCCTCGGAGTCTGCCCCTGCTCCATCGCAGCTGAGTTTGTCTTCCATCATCCAGTCCTCCCAGGGACAGTCTGTGTCCGATATGCCCCAGACAGTTCCCCTTAAGGAATACGAGACGGTTTGTGAGCCCTCCCTGGAGAGTCCCCCCTAGGAGGCCCCTCGCAAATGCCAGTACAAAAGGAGGCACATGGACTCCCCCAAGTCCCTCATGAAGATACAGACTTGAGGAAGGGGAAGGTTCCCCCAGATCACCCCCCCCCAAAGACGTCTCCTTTGGAGACATTATGGAAATTCTTCGCCGGGGGGGGGGGTGGTCCCTCCAAAAACCTTCCTCGGACGAGTCGGTATTTCTGGAAGCGTTCGATGCAGGCCCATCTACCTCTTGGGTGTGTCCCCCGGCCGACCCTCTGGTGAACCGTATTACCACCAGAACCTGGAAGGAACCGGACACTGTAGAGCCAATACCCAAATGGCCCGGCAAAGTATTGAGCCCTCCCACGGACAACCCCATTTGGAGTAAAGGTTCCATGGTGGTGGCAGCGGCCACTAAAAAGGAACTCGCCCAGGAAAGGCCCTCGGTCCATCCCTCGGACAAGGAGTCCAGGGCGATGGATTGGCTGAGAAAGCAGACTTTTGCTTCAGCTACCTTTGCTATAAGGGCGCTGAATTACATAGCCCACGTAATTAGACTGCAGCGTCACCTCATGAAGGAGTACGCTGAGTCTCCCCCAGAGTCCATTTCGGCCAAGGATAAATGGACATTCTCGGCTCGTATGGCCACTCTCAAGTCTGTTTCAAATACGTCCATGCATTTACTCTCTCACGCCACCAAGGGAGCCACTAGGGCAGCTGGGTCCGGTATTGCCATGAGGCTTCTTGCCTCGCTCCAGCTTTGTGATTTTTTGGAACCTTTCAAGGCATCCTTCACTAATGCCCCTTTTGACTGTTCACCCTGTTCAGGAAGACCGTCCGAGATACGCTTGTCCAGAGGGAAAAGGACGGGAAAACGCTGTCAGCTGTCAGGATCCGCTTCTCTAACCCTCAAAGGTTCTTCTCCAGGAACCAGCAAGGGCAAAAGATGCTGTGGTTCCGGAAATCTCAGCAGTCCCGCAACACTCCAGACTCCTTCCCCCCCAGAGGCAGAGGGGGGCAAGGTGGACGCTGGCCCAGAGGCAGAGGGGGACCGAAGAACTTCGGGTCACGGGAACCTTTTTCCGACCAACCCGTGCAGCAGCCCTGAGGGGTTGCCCGACTGCTCCTCTCTGGAGGCAGTCGGGGGCATTTTTCGAGGCAACTAGCCCAGTGGGAGTCCATCATGTCAGATCGCTGGGTGCTTCGAATAATATCCAGAGGCTATTCTGTTCCCTTCATAACAGTCCACTACACCCAAGGTGCCTCCCGGACATCCCACCCGCTCAAAGGGAGGCGGCAGCTTTGGAAATAAGAAAGCTGCTAGAAAAAAGAGCAATCCAGCAATTGCCCCCAGACCAGTTTGGATCAGGCATCTATTCCAGGTTCTTTCTGGTGTCAAAAAAGATGGGGGACTTAAGGCCGATTCTCGATTGTCCATTGCCAAGGAAAAGTTACGGATGGTCACTCTACAATCCATTCTGCCCTTTTTGCAGGAGGAAAACTGGATGTGCTCGATAGACCTCAAGGATGCGTACCACCATATCCTGATGGACAGACGATCCAGGAGGTTCCTCCACTTTCGGCTAGGAGCCAGTCATTACCAGTTCAGGGTCCTACACTTTGGTCTCACCACAGCCCCCAGGGTGTTTACCAAGGTCATGGCAGTTGTAGTGGCCCACCTGAGACTTCAGATCATGCAGGTCTTTCTGTACTTGGACGACTGGCTTCTCACTGCCTCCACCAGGCATCAACTTGTACTAGCCAGAAATTTCTTTCTTCAGTTGACGACCCAACTGGGGATCACAATAAATCTCAAGAAGTCTTCCCTCCAACCTGTTCAAATTCTAAACTTCATAGCAGCAAGAATAGATTCTCTTCAGGCCAGGATATTTTTGATCTCAGACAGACTTCACAGCCTGGCCCTTCATGTATTGGCACTCCTTCAGTCTCCTGCACACCCAGCGGAGTTAGTCCTTAGAGCCTTAGGGTCCATGGCAGCAGCTATAAATCTGGTCCGTTACGCATGTCTGCATATGAGAGTGTTACAGTGGACGTTACAAGTTCAGTGGTCTCTACTACATCAGTCTCTAGACTTTCCGATTCCTTTTAGCAAGGTGTGCAAAAATTCTCTCATGTCGTGGCTTCAATCCCAGGAACTGCGAGAAGGTTGCTCTTTTGTTGCGCCTCTGCCCCAAGCCACGGTGAACACGGATGCATCCCGCTTAGGGTGGAGGGGGCACTGCTCAGGCAGGACTATCCAAGGCACGTGGACTCAGAGCGAGACTGTTCTGCATATAAATGTTCTAGAAATGAGAGCAGTCCTTTTAGCGTTGCAGGCCCTTCATACCTCTCTTCCTCTGGGAACTA
Source organism: Protopterus annectens (assembly GCF_019279795.1). Taxonomy (NCBI): domain Eukaryota; kingdom Metazoa; phylum Chordata; order Ceratodontiformes; family Protopteridae; genus Protopterus; species Protopterus annectens. The sequence goes on along the minus strand of NC_056737.1, from coordinate 695,909,014 downwards.
TTGCGATCTAGTCAGACAGTATGTCAGTGGTCTGGAACATCAACAGACAGGGGGGAACCAGGTTTTATCCACTTTGTCAATAGACCATGAGAGTTTGGGAATGGGCGATCTCCACCAACCGCTTTTTGAGAGCAATGCACATCCCGGGTCGGTCCAACATTTTGCCAGAGAAATTGAGCAGAACTATTCTTTCACCTTACGAGTGGTCTTTGAACCCTTATGTAGTGGAACAGATCTTCCTCAGGTGGTCAGCCTTGCTGCGATCTCTTCGTGTCACCGTCCAACGTGAAGTGCAGCGAGTTTTTCGCTCTGATTCCCCCAGGGATGCTCTTGTCTGTGCTTGGCCACCTGGTCTTCTTTATGCATATCCCCGCTTCCTCTCATGACAGAATTCTTACAGAAAGCTCTTTGGTTGTGGAGCAGAGTTATCCTCATAGCCCCATTCTGGCCTTGTCAAGTTTGGTTCCCGTGCCTACAGCTCATCTCCTAGCTCCGCCCTGGATCTTGGATCCCATTCCGAATCTTATTAGTCATCCCTCGGGAATTCTTCCTCTAAATCTGGACAGGCTCAAGCTCACAGCTTGGTTGCTCCAGTTCCATTAGTTGCCAGGACTCCCAGTATCTCTTCCCCAGTTAAATCCATCCTGGTAGCGGCACACAAGTCCTCTACCAAGAAAGTTTACAGTAGTAAGTGAAAACGTTTTTCTGTTTGGGCTTCGTGGAGAAATCTGGATCCTTTTACCGCTCCAGTTCCAGTGGTGTTAGATTTTTTTGTCTCATATTTTCCAACAAGGGGCCAGCTCTTCCACAGTAAAAGTCCAGCTGGTGGCTATTTCCCATTTTCAGGTTCCCTAGTTGCTTCCAGAATTTGCAAGACTTTTCTAAAAGATACTTTTCTTCTGAGACCCCCTATCAAAAATCCTTCCCTGCTGTGGGATTTGACTTTGGTTCTTCAGACCTTAGTTGCACCCCCGATCGAGCCCGCATCTTCAGTTGACTTGAAATTTTTGTCATGGAAGACAGCCTTCCTGGTGGCTATTACTTCAGCCAGGAGAGTGTCGGAGCTTCAGGTGCTATGTATGAAACCCCCATACCTAGTTTTTCACAAGGATAGAGTATCTCTCAGGACTAATCCATGTTTTCTTCCTAAAGTTGCTTCGGAGTCGAATATTAATTAGTCTATTAATTTGCCTGTATTTTTCCCTAATTTTCAAAACAAAGGGGAATACAAACTTCATTTGCTGGAAGTTCACAGACAGTTATTCTTTTACTTATATAAGTCCAAACCCTTCCGTAAATCTGATCAGTTTTTCGTTTCCTTTGCTAAACCCTTTTTTGGGGAAATCAGTTTCAAAGGTGACTCTCGCTAAATGGATTTCGCTTTGTATTTTACAAGCATATAAAGAACTTGGATTACCAGCACCAAAAGAGGTTCATGCTCACTCTACCCGTTCTATGGCTTCTTCTGCTGCATTCTGGTCTAGAGTTTCCCTGGACGATATCTGTTCAGCAGCTACCTGGGCCTCCTCTCACACCTTTATTACTCATTATAAGCTAGATTTGGTGTTAGAGGAAGGGCTTCCTTTGGATCTACGGTGCTCTGGAATATCCTTCCTTAAGGGCCTCCCAAGATTTCGGGTAGCTGGGGACTCTATCCCACAGGTTGATGATCAAATGAAGTTAACTACTTCAGATAAAGAAAGTTATGTATTCACCATAATGTTCCATCTGAGTAGTTAGACTTCATTTGTCAGCAACCTTCCCTCCCTCCTTCCACCTGACTTTAATGGTTATTTCTCTGTTTGGGCTTGATGTCCTGAATTTAACGAGCCTGGTATATGTGTTTGGGTCAGGTTTTTTGGCTTAGGTTGTTGTGTGTCACATTTATGGATGGCAAACTCAATCTGAGGATTGGAAGGGGGTTGCAGTGTAGTATGGGTAAGGGGGAGGAGCTTGGAGCTCAGATTTTTAGCTTGGTAAGCTGCCAGCTTGGATCCTTATCAGATCCGGAACCCACAGGTTGCTGACAAATGAAGTCTAACTACTCAGATGGAATGTTATGGTGAGTACATAACTTCTTTTTTCAAGGCTGGGTTTGTTCTTCCCACTGTTATTGACTGTTCACATAGTCAAGTTGGACTTAAGTAATATATTTAAGCACAGATTAAACCCTCCCCTTCCCCTTTATTACCACATGAGAATGATTTGTCAGGTTAAGTTGTATTACACATATGTATTTTTTGATATATATATTTTTAAACACTTTGGGTAGATTTTATAGATGCTGGTACATGTGATTAATTATCAGGACAGAAGGAAGTGATGTTTCTAAGATGTTATCTTTAGTGTCAGCACTGATTGGTGATGTCAATGTATTGTTTAGTATTTGAATGGTTGTTTTAATTGATCCAAATAACTCTGAAGAAGCCATTTTAAGTTCTGGTGAAAGCGCTTAGTCATTTGGTTATTAATATTATTTTTATTAAAGTGTGGCGGTTGTTTCACGTGGTCCAGATTTTTTTTTATTTTATCTGGTTTTTGAAGGTTGCACGGATCCTTTTGGACTGTTTTTCATTTTCTTTCTTGTTAGAAAAACTAATTCTTGTTCCATTTGAACCAGCTCATCAAGCTGACTTAAGTTTCTTAACATGGGAAACAGTTTTACTTATTGCTCTGACCTCTGAAAGAAGAATTTCTGAGTTGCACAATCTTATGCTGTCAGCTTTATCTCATTTCCACAAAGATGGAGTTTCCTTAAGAAATAATCCTTCATTTATGTCGAAAATGGTATCCATGTTTACTTAAAGCCAAGCTGTCCATCTCCCTGTCTCTTTCCAGAATCTAAAAATGAGGGGAAAAGGGATACTCTGAACTTTGGATGTACACAGACAACTCATGTACTTTCGTGACAGAACAAAATCTTTCAGGAACTCTGATAAGTTGTTCATTTCTTGTGAAGGTTAAGAAAAAAGGACAACCCATGCCAAAGCAAAGTATTTTCACATGTTTTTCTCATATCATTACCTTTTGTTATACCCACCACAACAAAACAATTCCAAGCAGGGCAAATGCTTGTTCTGCTAGGGCCTCGTCGTCATCTGTGGCTCCTTGGAAAGGGTTTGATTCTAGAAGTATTCTAGAAGCATCAACTTAGTCCTCTGTGCATGTTTTTACACAGCACTATAAACTAGATTCCTTCTCCAGGTCTTATGTTTTGCTAGGACCATTCTCCAGGGGGCTCCTGGACCCTAACCCTTCCTTATCCCAGCTAGTCTAAACAATGGTAGTCTTCCTTTATACCTAAGGCCACTGCAGCAGAAATCAATGTGATGGCCATAGTACAGTTGTATAAGTAAACTTGCCATAACATTAGAAATTCAAATGATCACTGTTATAGTAGCCACTCCTCCCTCCAGACACCTTTTTTAGTATGTTGTTTTTTTTTTGCCAGGATGTGGACATATATTTTTCTTTTCTGTGTTATTATTTTATTCTTAACATTATTTTGCTTGTCTTACATTATATATTAGTATTGCAGTAGTGCTTAGTGACTAAGCACAGTAAATAAAGTTCAATTTATAGGGCAAGCTTATGTCAGCTGCCAGATCTTTTTATGTAATTAATCCTATATTTGATTGCCATTTATTATAGTGGTTTTAAGGACAGTCTTTAGTTTACCCACTTCCTTGAGAAGTCCTCATCCTCAGTTTTGTATAAAGATAAAAACCTGTAGTGTCCAAATAAATATGAATTATCATTGATTTTAAAACTATCATGAAGCATTTAAAAACTGCTCATAACATAGATTATTTGACATATATAATCGCCTCTGCTTATTAGATTTATAATAAACTATTATGTGTTATATCCATTTATTTTGGATAGCCCTCTCTCTTTATTATTTGTTTTTACTGTTGTTTGTTTAGTCAAGTCTGATCCTTTGTGACATCTAGTTGTTTAGCACATCAGGTCTGTCTGTCTGCCACTACTTCTCTAAGTTCTTATAAATTCATATCCGTTACTTCAGTAATACTGTCTAGCCATCTTAGCCTTTGCCACCCTCTTCTTCTTCCTTCAGTCTTTCCCAGCATCAGGTACGTTGTTCAGTGAATCATGTCTTCACATTATGTGGCTAAACATTTGTGTTTCAGTTTTACTATTACACCTTCCAATGAACAGTCTGTTTTTATTTCACCTAAGTCTAGATGTGCTGTATTTACAGTCCGTGGAATTCTCAATGCGTTTTTTCTTAAGCTCACAGCCACGTAGTCAACTCTCATAGCTGTATGGTGTTTCTGCCGACTAGTTTAAAAGTCTTTAATTTCACCTGTATATAAGCCTCACATTTGCTCATTTTGTGTCTCAATTAACTGGAGCTGCTTTACGTTTGCATCCTTTGCCAGAGGCCCAGAGTGCTTCTGCTTGAATCCAATCCATCCAAAGCTAAGAACAAGAAGTTAAGCTTATTTTGAGTTTGATCTGCACTTTTTCATCTGTATTTTACTGTTTTACTGCATTAATTTGTGCCTTTTTGACTGTTTTTACTGTTTGTGCCTGCCTATTACCTGCACTTGTTTTGCACTGAAATATTGCATGTTCAGTAGTCCTATCTCACTTTCATTTTTTACATATGGGATCTGAGCCGATCCTCTGCTCTGACTCGGCCTATTTACAAGCTGGAAGACTTCTAGTTGGCTCGTGGCTAGGTAGGTATCCCATGCTACACCAGTACAATCCCCAGATCTCGTTTGCCACGTCAACGAGTTTGGTTATTCTTCTCTTTGGCTCTGGCTAAGTGATTGTATGTTTTACCAAAATTTTCTTAGCTGTTTAGTAGTATAGTTCTATATAGTTAAAATCTGTTACTGTTTATAGTAATTACTTAGCATAGTTGTTGTTAAAGTTGTTAACTTCTATTTGCGTCATTTGGTGCAATTTTTGGCCTTTGGCCTTTACTTCTTTCTTGCTATCCTGTGTACTGGTTTTTCTATTGAAATTAGCTTAGGCGCCTTTTGCGCACTAGTAATCTGTGTGTTTGATAGAGTTTGGCGGTTTTCCGCTTGCTATTTAGAATAATTATTAACTGTTACTACTGCGGTGGTGGTGCTGCGGTAGCGTTGTCACATCACAGTTAGACGTTGCCCGTTCGATTCTCAGTTAGAGCGTCTTCTGTGTGGTGACATGCGTGAATGGGCATTCCTTCGTTGAAGGTTGTGCGTTAGGCCTGGCAAGCCAGCACGTAAAAATCTACTGCCAATCATTAGCGGACCGGAGTTCCGCTGTGGCGACCCCTAACCGGGAAAAGCCGAAAGACACAAACAATTAACTGTTACTAGCATCGTTTTTTGCTGATATTGTTAACAGAACTGTGTTCTGTTTGTACTTTGTGTTGTGTCATTTGTTTGTATTTGTTCGTTGTTGTTTATTGATTCTTTTGAGTGCGTGATATCTCTTACCTTTCTTACTGTTGGAAGACCCTCTCTTTCCCCTACCTAGTAGGCCCCCTTGCTGGGTAGGGCCCGTTTGGTATCCTTCCTTCCTTTCCTTTCTATAGCTCTAGGTCTAGGACCTAGCCCTGACCTAGTCCTCTTCTGTGCATGCTGTGTGCGATATTCATAATGATAATGAGAGAAAGAGAGCATAGCATATCCCATCCAAGCTAAGAAATGTATGTTCAAAAATGTAAAATGTAGATAACAGATGGCCCCGTAACTGTGTTAACTGTTTGGGCATCCACATTAGAGGAGGAGTTTTTTTTTTGTCATTGCTGGGCTGACTGGAGACTTTCAGTCCCTGACACTACCTGAGGCACCGGAAGTGTCAAAGAGAACAGCAGCAAACAGCCACAATGGGATGGGGAGCTAGAGGGTTCCACCCCACCGTAAGCACCACTGCCCGAAGACCAGCATGGCTCGGAGGAGGAACCAAACTCCTTCAGTTCCGAGTCTTCCTCTCGGCGTGTCGGCCAGGGTGAATTCGGACCCTGCATCTATCTCGGAGCTGATGGCTCTGGCGCCAGTGGCATCCTCGGTCTCTTCGGAACCGGAGAGGTCCTCGGAGCTGGTGAGGTCGGCTTTCGAGATGATGAGGAGAGTGCTGTCCCGACCGTCAGCTCCTACCAGAGATACTGGCACTCTTTCCCCCATAGCACCCACTTCTGTCTCAGCTCCTACACCCTCCAGTTGCAGTAGAGACCTCCAGCCTCAGGAGCCACAGGATGGTGGCCCCCACTCTTCCGAAACCTCCCCAGAATGTCCTTCTGAGGAGCCCCCATGGAAGAGGACTTATAAGAGGAAGCATGTCGACTCCCAGGATGAGTCTTTGGCAACTGACACTGACCTTGAGGAGTCAGAAGGGTCCCCCAAGTCGTCCTCTGATGATGTCTCCTTCGTAGACATTCTGGAGATCCTTAAACAGAAGTGCGGCTGGCCCACTGCCACCCCTTCTGATGAGGAGTCGGTGTACCTGAAGGCTTTCGGGTCTCAGCCTTCTGCCTCTTGGGTGTCTCCACCCTTTGACAAACTGATGGATTTAGATATAAATACAAGAGATACTCCTGATGCCATGGAGCCAGTCCCCAGGAGACTGGACAAGTTCCTTTCTTCCCCTCTAGGAAAAGACTTTTTATCCAAAGGTGTGCCTGTAGATACCATGGTGGTGGTGGCGGCCACTAAGAAAGAGTGAGACTTTTCTTCTGTTCATCTGCTGAATAAGGAGTCTCAAACGATGGACAGATACAGAAAGTGTATCTTTTCCTCAGCAGCATTTACCCTTAGATCGCTGGATTACCTTACTTACTTTACAAGGCTCCAGAGAGATCTCCTTATTGAGTTAGGAGATTCTCTACATGGTACATGTACTGACGGAGTCCCTGACAAGGTTTCTGCCCAGTTCTCCACCTTGACCTCTGTGGTTAACTCCTCCATGTGGCTTATTTCATAAGCAGCCGATGGAACAAGTAGAGCAGTGGGTTCAGGAAGTTTGTGTAACTTTGCGGAACCGTTTAAGTCTACTTTTACCAATGCCCCCTTCGACGGTTCTTCATTGTTTGGATCCAAGGTAAAGGACACTCTCACCTGGTGCGAGCAAGAAGGAAAAACACTCTCTGCCGTGGGAATATGTTTTACTGTTCCCCAGTCTAGACCATACCCTAAGGGTCAGAGGGGTTGTAAGTTGTGGTTCAAGAAGTCCCAGAGGTTTTTCCAGGAGGCGCAGCGTGACTCCTCCTTCAGAGGCAGAGGAGGAGGAGGAAATAGTAGACATTGCCGTAGAGGCAGGGGCGGTCTGCAAAACCAGGGAGGTCGCGATTCCTTTAGGGGCTGGCCTTACCAGCGCTCCTGATATTGGGCCTGACTGTGCTTCTCTGGAGCCAGTCAGGGGTTGCATTTCTTTGTATCCAAAAGCCTGGCTAAGTGTCACTCAAGACAAGTGGGTACAAAGAATTATTACCAGAGATTATGTCATACCCTTTTCTCTTACACTCTTTGTTCCCAAAAAGATCCCAGATGTTCCACCCAGTCACAGAGATCAGGCAACTGTGGAGGTCAACAAGTTGCTGTCAAAAAGAGTCATCCAGACCATCCCAGCAGACCAAATAGGATTCAGAACTTACTCCAGATTATTTTTAGTGCTAAAATGTACAGGGGACTGGAGGCCCATTCTGGACCTCAGCAGATTGAACGAATCAGTAAAGAAGGACAAGTTCTAGATGGTAACACTGCAGTCTATACTCCCATTGTTAGGGAAAGACAATTGGATGTGCTCAATAGATCTCCAAGACGCTTACTACCACATAAAAATGGATAGGGCATCAAGGAGTCATCTACGCTTCCGGCTGGGAACCAGTCACTTCAGTTCCTTGCTCTGCCCTTTGGTCTCACCACAGCCCCCAGGGTGTTCAACAAATGTATGGCAGTAGTGACAGCTCACCTGAGGTGTCGAGGATTCCAGGTGTTTCTGTATTTGGACGACTGGTTCCTGATCGCCCCCACCAGGCATCTACTCCTTCAGAGCAGGGAAAATACTATTCAGCTTTGTGCCCAACTGGGAATCTCTATAAATTGGGAAATTATGCCTTATTGCCCTCTCAATCTGTGATTTTTATAGGCGCAGAGATAGACACAGTAAACATGGTGGTTTGTCTTCCTGCCGAAAGGGCACAAAACTTGGTTCTTCAAATTCAGCGTCTTCTCCCCTTGCGAAGGGTCAAAGCCAAGATTGTTCTACAGCTCCTTGGGACCATGGCTTCCACCATACCATTAGTGCCACTAGCCTGGTTACACATCAGAATTCGTCGTCCCAATGGTCCTTTCAGCACCTTCCATTATCCCATCACATTCCACTGACAGAATCTTGCAAGAAGGACCTCCTTTGGTGGACAATACCCAATCAACTGACCACGGGCGCTTCAATTGTTCCTCACCAACCCGTTGCCACTGTGATCACGGATGCCTCACAGATGGGGGGGGGCATTATCTAGGCAGGACTGTCCAAGGCACATTGCAAGACCACAAGGCCCACCTGCATATCAGCGTTCTAGAGATGAGGGCGGTGCTCCTGGCGTTGCAATCACTTCACAACCTTCTTCCTCTGGGGACTATTGCAATACAGTCAGACAACATGTTGGTAGTATGGTATATCAACAAACAGGGTGGAACCAGATCTTACCCACTCTGTCGAGAGGCCATGCGAGTTTGGGAATGGGCGATATCTTCCCAGCACTTTCTGATGGCAATGCACATTCCAGGGACGACCAACGTGATAACCGACAAGCTCAGCCAGGCGATCCTGATGCCTCACGAATGGACTCTGAAACAGGAAACAGCGGAACAGATTTTCCGCAGGTGGGCACAGCCTTGCTACAATCTCTTTGCCAGCCCAATCAATGCCAAATGCAGCAGCTATTTTTCCCTCATTCCCCTTCCGGGGGAGTCACCCAGAGACGCACTTGTTCACGATTGGCCCCTGGGTCTCCTGTATGCTTTTCCTCCCTTTCCTTTCATTCCCAAGGTGATTCAGAAAGTGAAACGGCTGGGAAGCAAACTGATCCTCATTGCTTCTTACTGGCCTCGTCAGGTTTGGTTTCCCTTCCTCGGGCCTCTTCTCCTGGACGATCCTTGGATTCTAGACTCAGTTCCAGACCTGTTGACTCACATGTCAGGTTTGCTTCACCCCTCTTTACACACCCTCAATTTGACAGCATGGCTGCTCTAGTTCCATCCCTAGTCAGGCTTCATGACTTCTTGCCTTCCGTGCCTCATATCCTTACGTCTTCTCATAAACCTTCTACTAGGAAACTATATTCCAGTAAATGTAAAAGATTCTCTCTTTGGGTGGAGAAAATGGATGTTGACCCATTTCACTGCCTCCATTCCAGTGGTTTTGGAATTTTTTTTTGAACTGTTTCATCAAGGATCTGTGGCTGCCACTATCAGAGTCCAATTGGCAGCGATTTCAAATTTTCATTTGGGTTTTCCAGATTCTAACTTGATGTCTCATAAATTGTGCAAAAACTTCCTCAAAGGTGCCACTTTGCTAAGACCTCCAGTTCAAGAGCCTGTGGCCTTATGGAATTTAAGCTTTGTTTATCAAAATTAACATCTCCGCCCTTTGAGCCTTCTCATTGATGCTCTTTGAAAATGTTGTGAAGGAAGACGTTGTTTTTGGTGGCTATCACGTCTGCCAGACGGGTGTCAGAATTGCAAGCTTTGTCTGTTAAACCGCCTTATCTGATTTTTCATAAAGACAGGGTGTCCCTTCATACTAACCCATCCTTTGTCCCCAAGGTCTGTTCCCATGCCACTTTGAATCAGTCCATTGAACTTTTGGTTTTCTGTCCGAATCACTCCAATGCAGCCAAGTACAGGTTTCACCAACTGGATGTCCATAGACAATTAATGTTTTTATTTGCATCGGACTAAAAATATTAGAAAATTGGATCAATTATTCAGTTCCTTTTCGAATCCAGGTTGGGCTTACCAGTTTCCAAAGTGAGTGTTTCTAACTGGATTTCTAGCTGTATAACTTTTACAGTTCTGAGGATAAACGTTTACTCTTTAAAATCAAGACTCATTCTACCAGATCTCAATCTACCTCTGCAGCCTTTCAAGCCAGGGTTCCACTTGACAATATTTGTACAGCTGCTACGTGGACTACCCCTCACACTTTTATTACTCATTACAAATTGTATTTAACCTCCAGGGGTAGAGCATCTTTTGGTTCCACGGTACTCAGGAGTATTTTTTCTTGAGTCACCCAAGAATAAGGTGCTAGGGGCGCTGTCCCATATGTAAAGAATGAGGGTGAGATAGGACTACTGAACATAAAGAAGTTACGTACTTACAATAATGTTCCATGTTAGTAGTCCATGTCATCCTTCATTCTTTTGAACCCGCCCTCCTGCCCCCATCCTGGAAGTACCTAGAAACAGAAAAATACTAATTTCCTTATTTATGGGGACCTTTTAGTATTGGCTTCTTCTGTAGGTTATTATTTCTTCTAGTCAGCAGCAAACAAGATCTGGGGATTGTACTGGTGCACCATGGGATACCTACCTAGCCACGAGCCAACCAGAAGTCTACCAGTTTGTAAATAGGCCGAGTAAGAGCCGAGGATCGGCTCTGATCCCATATGTAAAGAATAAAAGGTGAGATGGACTACTAACATGGAACGTTATGGTAAGTACATAACTTCTTTTTACTTAGCATAGACTAGACCCATACTTGCTGAATCTAGCCTGTTTTTCATGCTCTTGAACTCAAATCCAGCCATCTTGCATTAAGAAGGGCTCCCCTGCACCCTTGTGACAGAAGAGTATGGATATAGCCTTGTCTGAGCTGGGGATTGCTGGAGGAAGGATCATTGTGTGATTTCCTACTGGTAGAGTAGTTTAAAACTGTTTAATTTTTCCTGTATATAAGCCTTGTGTTTGCTGGTAGCTGAGCACTGTTTAATGAGGGTTAGAGATGCCTTGTATAGAAGCGAATGCCTAGAAACTATGTTTTCCATGGGCAACAGTCAGTGAAACCCTCCCAGTTCCCTGTTGCTGTGCAGGCAACACAGTTGCGCACTGAGCAACATTGCCTCACTTTTTATCCCTAATCTTCTAGTTAATCCCAGAGCAATAGAATATTGACTTGTTTGTGGTGGATGAGTTGGATGGAAAAGTAATAGAGAATAGGCTATTTAATTAGTGGTCTAATAGCTGATTTGCCCTCTCACTACTTAGTACTTAAGAATTATCTGCCACTATGGACAGTCAGTTTCCCAACATTTCTCCAGCCAGCTTGATTGAAATGGGCATCCTGTGGCAATGTAGCAGTTGCCTCATGTATACTGACAACCACTTGCTCCTAAAGCAGATACAGTATGTGAGATGTAACTATACAGTGAGACTAGAATCAGTCCTCTCAAGTAACAATAAACAAAACATCAAACAGGTTGTCAGCACACACCTCTCCCTAGTCACACAAGATAAGGTCATGACACATGAACCCACATTCTCTGAGGTACTCACTGAGAGCCTTCCAAAAGACCAGAATCCTCCCAAGCGTAAACAACCTACAAATACTGCTACATGAGCAGAATCCACCACTACACTTAACAGCACACATATCAGTGTGTCAACAATGAAGCCCCTAAGGCAAAAGATGTCAAGACATAATGTCCTAGTCATAGGCAACTCAGTAGTGAGACAAATAGATGTCCCCCTCACCAGGTTGGACAAGAAGGTCATGGTCAGCTGCCTGTCAGGTGCCAGAATCCCTCAAATCATAGAAGCACTCAAGTCACTCCGCAACAATTACCGTTATGATTCTGTCATTGTACATATGACTTGAGACGTACCTCTCTGGACTGTATGAAGAGAGACATGACTGAACTCTCAGATCTTGTATCCAAGTCAGGTATGCCCCTAGTCCTAAGCAGCGTTCTACTTTCACCTAGGGTGATGCCACAATACAGACAAAAAATGATTGATTTAAATAATTGCCTTAACTTCTGGTGTCACTTCAGGGACATCCAGTATCTGTCAGCCTGGGAAGACATGGTCAACAATCCAAGCTGCTTTGCCAGCGATGGCCTTCACGTGTTTACTCAAGGCTTTCGGATATTGGCAAAGATGCTTGCCTCCTCCATAGTGCCTCTTTTAGGCAATGTCAAAACAACAAAATTTCTGACATAAAGAAATCAACTAGAAACAAACTCAGAGTCATGCTGCTTAATGCTAGGAGTCTAAACAGTAAACTGCACTCCCTGGAAGCACTCCTCATCTTGGAAGATGCTGACATCTGTGCAGTCACTGAGACTTGGTTCAAGACGAAAGAAAACACCCCAGCCATAGCAGGCTACAATGCCTTTCACACGTTTAGACCTCAAAAGGACCATAAAAGGACCAAAGATGGAGGTGTATCCATCTTCATTAAATCCAAATACACCTTGAGACTGGTAAAACAGTATGACTCTCTTGAGATACTCCAGGTCCAAATAACTGTAGGCAAAATACCCTACCACATCATTGCTAGCTACAGGTCCCCCACCATAAACCAGGAGAAGCACACCACCTACCTGGACCTGCTAGAGTCGCTCACTATACAGCCAAACCCCTTAGTCGTGGGAGATTTCAACTATCCTTCCATCGACTTGGCAACTTACAACAGCACAAACACGTTTGCTCTGAGGTTCTTGGATTTTGTTAATTCAGGCGCCCTAGAACAGTTGGTCTGCACCTGTACAAGGGGTTCAAATGTCTTAGACCTAGTGGTCACCAACATGGGGGGAGGGTCACTGTATTACCCCCTGTGTGTTGCCTTCCCTGGTAAGGTCAGACCATAAATCAGTCTTGTTTGAAGTAAAGATCAGACCTGACACCTCCACAGCAGCAAAAAAAATTAAAAATTCTGCAAAGCTAACTATAGCCTACTAAGCGATGGTATAAACATTTTCAAAACCTCTACTAACACAGCCAACAATGATTCCTATGCAGAAGAGTACACAAATACCTTTTGTAACCACTTAAACAAATACATTGACTCAGCTGTATCTGACAGGAATAAAACCAGGTTCTCTAGGAAAAACAAGCCACCCTGGTGGACTGTAAGTATAAATAAGTTATATAACAAAAGAAAGACACTGATATCTAAGAACAAGAGGGAACTTACTCAACAGAGGAAGAATATCCTCCACAGCTTGAACAAGCAAATCAGATATAAAGGCCTCTACGGCTAGTTACGAGGCCAAAAAAAGCATTCCTAGCTAAAGACAACCATAAGGCATTCTTTAGTGTGTGCCAAATGTGTAGTGGACGGTACCAGTCTCACTGAACCTGAGGAAATCGACAGCCTGCTAGCTGACATATTTGGCAATAACTTCACTTCCCTGTCCCCATCAGCCATACCCAAAGCATTCCTGACACCAGTCCTCTACTGAGTATCTCTAAAGAACAGGTCATACAAGCGCTCTTCAAGACCAAAAACATGGCCTCTATTGGACCAGATAACATCCCAGGTTGCTTACTAAACAATCTAAAAGAAGACCTAGCAGAACCACTTGGAACTCTCTTTAACTATAGCCTGAGCACTGGCTTTGTTCCAGCAGAGTGGAGAACAGCAACAATAATCCCCTTGCACAAAGGGGGTACATCAACCAACACAGGAAACTATTGACCCATAAGCTTAACCAGCCTTATCTAAAAGGCCATGGAAATAATCCTCATGGACATTATCAAAAAGGACACAGGCGACATTCAAAATCTTGACCCGGCCCAGTTTGATTTCATCAAGGGTAGATCTTGCTTATTAAACCTGGAGGACTTCTTTGAAAAAGTCACCAAAGCCCTGGATGAGGGCAGAGTACTACATACCACCTGTCTTGATTTACCCAAGGCTTTTGACACTATTACCCACTCAAGGATCATTGACAAACTCTCCCTGCTGGGGACTAACCCGTACATCTCTAGATGGGGAGCCGTTTGCAGATGACTGCAAGCTGGGCACAATTACAGAGGGGGCTGACACAGACAAATGATTGGTGCCAAAGTCACTAACTAAAATTAAATGCAAAAAAAAATGCCTCATTATTACTTTTGGCAAAGAAGTAGCCCCTGTTAATTATGATATAGATAACACCCCTCGAAGTTCAAACCCAGTGATGCAAGACTTGGGAACACAGGTTGATAGCAATCTAAACTTCAATCACCATGTGTCCATAGTGGTAAGGAAAGCTTTCTATATTGCGCATCTCATAAATAATACATCGCATCCAATACACAGGAGTTTATAACTCAGCTAGACTCAACCCTTATCAGACCACTAATTGAGTAAAATGCTCGCTTTTGTATGTATCCCATGAGACACCTGCAGCAACTGGAGAGACCACAGTGGTTTCTAAGAGAATCCACGGCCTCCAAATTGTGACTTACATGAAAAGTATCGCTGTGCTCTGTATTATACAGGCTGCTGAGAGGTGACCTGTGCCTGGCCTACAGAGCAGTCTCTGACCCTGCCCTAATGAAAATACTACACATTCTCAAATCAAATGGGATAAGAGTTCCTTGATCCAGGGATCTCAACCTAGCCTGCAACATTAACAAAACATGTTGGAAAGACAGCTATATCTCTTAGAGATTGCCACTCCTCTGGAATAAGCTCCCACTTCATGTGAAGCAGAGCTCCTCAATGACCCTATGAAAGCACAACCTTGACAGTTGGATAGGTGACTGTAAATTCAACCCAGGGATGACACCTATGTCCCTCATGGACGGGGGTAGTCAGTGCTGATCATATCATGTCTCTGTTACCAGTGACCATCTAACTACAGTCAATTTTAGGGTACATGAGCTTTTTACAAGGCTAGTGCTTAGGGCCATTAGGCTAGTAACCTCCTATGAACCTATGAAACCATGAAAAAGCATAGCTTTGACTATACAGCCTTTTGCTGACAGTGGGAAGTCCTTCCTCTTTAAAATCTTATCCAGATTTGTAATAGCTTTTCTCCCAAGAAATAATAGCATGGATAAAACCAGAGATGTTATGTTGTCCCCATCTCGCCTTCAGCTCCGACCCAGCCAATTTACTATAGCTCGAGAGCTTATACTGGCTCGAGGCTAACCCCTATCCCAGCATGCCCACCGGTAGCTACTTAGATCTCTTTTGCCGCTTGCAGCATTGACGATTGCGACTACTGGCTCAGACTAAGTAGAGATCTGAAGTAGTTAACTTCATTTGTGCAGCAACCTATGGGAATCGGATCCAACCTCGGATCCGAGCCGGCAGTTTTCAGCAGCTTTAGATCCGAGCTCCAAGCTCCTCCCCTACCCATAATCCCCTGCCAACCCTGACTGACCTCGGATCTAGTTTGCCGCGGTTAATCAACAGCAGCTTGATCTAGAGTTCCAGGCGTTAAGAGACTTTTTTGTGAGAAAAAAAAAATTACCTTTTCTTCTCTTTTCTTCAGTTTTTGGTTGTGAGTGTTTCCAGGTCCCTTTTTGTATAAAACCCTCTATAGTTTAACTTTATATTTTTTGTCATTTACCTCCCCCTTCCTTCGTGGTTCCGTTAGGGTTGTGCGTGTGTGTGTTTGGGGCCTAACGTGTGTGGTTTTCACTTTTAGTTAAAATGGCTGAGGCCCCAAAGCCGATTTTTTCTAAGTGCACCGAGTGTGGCCATAAGCTGTCCCCAGCGGATGGCCATACTCGGTGTGTGTTGTGCCTTGGGGTTGAACACCTGTCTTCTGGTTGTTCCATCTGTGCGGCGTTCAACCCCAGGGCACTCAACGACTGGAGGTCTAAGCTGATTCTGGCGGGTCTTCTGCCCCCGGATTCGGCTTCTACCTCCGGTCCTCCCGTGGCTCCCGCAACGGCTGCGACGGCTGCCACTCCTGCTTCCCTCCCCCCGGCCGGGACTCAACCTCCCGCCTTAGGCCCGGAGGAAAGAGAGGCCAGGAAAGAGAAAAGGAGGGAGAAACACCACAAGCGGCGGGCCGAGGCCTCCGCTTCGGGCCCCCCCGGCTAAGCGGTCTTCTCCCTCCAGGACTTCTGGGTCTCCTCCATCTTGGATCCGGTCCCCGTGCTTTTCACCGGGTCCTGAGGAGGAGGAGACCCGATCTCCTTCGAGGTCATCGAGGCGACACTCCCGTCCCGCCTCGGTGGCCTCATCGAGATCAACCCAAAGTCTCACGGATGCAGATTTGGACCAGATGATGAGAAGATTCCTCCAGGCCCAACTGCAGATGGGAGTGCTTTTGCCTCCCGAGCTCGACCTTTTTGCCCCGATAGCTCCTTCTCTGTCCCGCTTCCCAGGCTCGGAGTCTTCGGAGCCGGGCAGCCTTGGAGCCTGGGGGGGGTGTCGGTGCCGATAGTCTCTGGTACTTCGGCGCCGACACTCCCCTCGAGTCTGTCGGGTCCATTTTCTTCAGATCCGAGCTCTCGGAGCCCAGGGCTGAGCTTCGGATCCGGGGGTATCGGTATGCCTTCAGCTCCGTCCAGGTCGGAGCATACTGGTCCGTCGGATCCGATCGCTTCGGCACCGGCCCTGACCCATCCGTCGGATCCGAGTGAGGGTCTGCTTTCGGATCCCAGAGAGAGCAGCTCTCCCTTGACATTCGACATGGTGGAGAGGGCCCTGTCGAGAGATTCCAGGCCCCCGGACCTTGCCACGGCTCCACCCTGCACTCCTTCTCTGTTGGGCCCGACTTCCATCACCCGGCCCCAGGGACAGCCTGCCCTGACATCCCAGGTCATTCCTTTGGAACAGGACGTGGCTGGTGAGACCTCCTCGGACAGCCTCCCCGAGGAGGTTCCTCACAAGCGAAAGTGCAAAAGGAGGCACCTGGACTCCCCTGAGTCCATGACTGAGGACACAGATTTGGAGGAGGGGGAAGGCTCCCCAAGATCACCCCCCGAAGATGTCTCATTTGGTGACATCATGGAGATGCTCAGGATAAGGGGGGGTCTGCTCCAAAGCCTACCTCGGACGAATCCGTGTTCCTGGAGGTGTTTGAAGCAGGCCCGGGTACCTCTTGGATATCCCCTCCGGCCGACCCCCTAGTAGATTTGATTACTACCAGGGCGTGGAAGGAGCCGGACACTGTGGAGCCAGTCCCCAAGCGCCTGGACAAAATTCTCAGCCCACCCTCTGACAAGTCCCACTGGAGTAAGGGTCCCCCTGTAGATGCCATGTTGGTGGCGGCGGCCACCAAGAGGGAACTAGCTCAGGAGAGTTCCTTGGTTAATCCCCCGAGCAAGGAGTCTCGGTCGATGGACCGTTTAGGGAAGCAGGTCTTTAGTTCGGCTACCTTCTCTGTGAGGTCGCTGAACTACATGGCACATGTGCTTCGACTGCAGCGGGACCTTATTAAAGAGTACGCTGCTTCGCCCCCTGAGTCCATGTCGGCAGAGGACAAGCGATTGCACTCCACCCGGATGGCCACTCTCCGATCCATATCAAGCACCTCTATGCGGCTACTGTCCCATGCCACGGAAGGAGCCACTAGAGCCAGCGGAGTGGGCCTTGTCATGAGGCGTCAGGCCTGGCTCCGGCACTGTGATTTCGTGGAACCCTTCAAGGTGTCTTTCGCTAATGCCCCTTTTGATGGTTCTGCCCTTTTTGGCAAAACTGTTCGCGATACCTTGGTCCAGAGCGAGAAGGACGGGAAGACGTTGTCTGCCATCGGAGTCCGCTTCTCTGCTCCCCAGAGGTCCTTCTCCAAGAACAAAAAGGGACAGAAGAAGATGTGGTTCCGGAAGTCGCAACAGTCCCGTCCAGCTCTGGACTCCCAGCCCTTCTGCGGCAGAGGAGGGCAGGGTGGATGCCGCCCTAGAGGCAGAGGGGGCCCACGGAACTTTGGATCCAGAGAATCCTTCTCGGACCAACCCACGCAACACCCCTCAGGGGTTGCCTGACTGCTCCACTCTGGAGGCAGTCAGGGGGCGTTTCTCGAAGCACCTAGCAGCTTGGGAGTCCATCACGACATACCGCTGGGTGCTTCGCATTATATCCAGAGGATATCAGATTCCCTTTTCTCTTTACCCACGCAGCCCCAGATACCTCCCCGATGTCCCACCCAATCAGAGGGAGGCTGCAGCAACAGAAATCCAACAGTTGCTGGAAAAAAGAGCCATCCAATACGTCCCCCCAGACCAGTGCGGGTCAGGGTTTTACTCCAGGTTCTTCTTGGTGCCAAAAAGATGGGGGACTTAAGACCTATCCTCGACCTTTCCCCCCCTGAACCTGTCAGTAAGTTCTGCATGGTCACCCTTCAATCCATTCTCCCCCTTTTGCGGGAGAACGACTGGATGTGCTCTATAGACTTCAAGGATGCGTACTACCACATTCTGATGGACAGGCGATCCAGAAGGTTCCTCCGCTTCCGGCTAGGAGCCAGTCATTTCCAATTCAGGGTCCTTCCCTTTGGTCTCACCTCTGCCCCCAAGGTGTTCACCAAAGTGTTAGCGGTGATAGCGGCCCACCTGAGGCTCCAGGGAATTCAGGTCTACCCATACCTGGATGACTGGCTCCTGACCGCCCCGACAAGGCATCTACTCTGCGTAGCCAGAAACTACTTTCTTCATCTAGCTCCCCGGCTGGGGATCACTATCAACATAGAGAAGTCGTCTCTTACCCCGACTCAGACTATAGACTTCATAGGGGCCAGATTAGACACAAACAAGCTCCTAGCTTTCTTCACCACAGACCGGCTATGAACCCTGAGGCTACATGTGCAGGCCATTCTACAATCTCCAGCTCCTCCGGCGGAATTGGTCCTGAGGGCTCTAGGCTCAATGGCGGCGGCAATCAACCTGTTGCCAATGGCACGTTTGAACATGAGGGTCTTACAGTGACCCCTCCAGGTCCTGTGGTCCTTTCTTCGATATCCTCTGAGCCATCCCATTCCCCTCAGCAGGGCTTGCAAGAGGGCCCTCTTATGGTGGCTCCAATCTCCGAACCTCCAGGAAGGACGCCCCTTTTCTATGGCCCCTCCCCTAGCCAGGGTGACCACGGACGCCTCCCGCCTCGGGTGGGGGGGGCATTGTTTGGGCAGGGCAGTCCAAGGCACGTGGGGACCCCATGGAGACCTCTCTGCATATCAATGTCCTAGAGATGAGGGCAGTGCTGTTAGCATTGCAAGCACTTCAGGACCTTCTTCCTGTAGGAACGATTGCGATTCAGACGGACAATATGTCTGTTGTCTGGTACATCAACAAACAGGGGGGAACCAGGTCTTACCCACTCTGTCGAGAGGCCATGAGGGTGTGGGAATAGGCGATCTCCACCAACCGCTTTCTTATAGCAACGCACATTCCAGGGCGGTCCAACTTCCTAGCAGACAGACTAAGTCGCACCATCCTGTTACCACATGAGTGGTCTCTGAATCCCGAGATAGTGAATTGGATTTTCGCGAATGGGGTCAACCCTGTTGTGATCTCTTTGCTTCTCCCTCGAACACAAAATGTTACAACTACTTTGCTCTCATTTCCCCCTCAGGGGAACCTCCGAGAGATGCTCTGGTGCATGCTTGGCCTCCCGGTCTACTTTATGCTTACCCTCCTCTTCCTCTGATGCTGAAGTTTCTACAGAAAGCCAGCCGGTTGGGGAGCAGGATAATCTTCATTGCCCCATTCTGGCCTCGTCAAACCTGGTTCCCTTAACTTTGGTCTCACCTGGTGAATCCTCCTTGGATTCTGGATCCCCGTCCGGATCTAATATCCCATCCCTTAGATCTCCCAGTCCCGAATCTGGACAATCTCAAGCTCACAGCTTGGCTGCTCCAGTTCCACTTGTAGCTAGGACTCCCGGTATCTCTTCCCCAGTTAAAACTATTCTAGTAGCAGCACACAAGCCTTCTACTAGAAAGATCTATAGTAGCAAATGGAAATGTTTCTCCATTTGGGCGGAACGTCGAAATTTGGATCCTTTCACAGCTCCTTTGCCCGCGGTATTAGACTTCCTGTCAGGGCTGTTTCATCAGGGGGCTAGCTCCTCCACAGTCAAGGTTCAACTAGCAGCTATCTCTCATTATCATGTGGGAAATGAACTGGGCCCTTTGATCACCATGAAATTGTGTAAGACTTTTTTGAAGGGCACCTTTCTGCTCAGACCTCCAGTGAAGAATGTAGTCCCTCCTTGGGATTTATCGCTGATGCTTCAGGCCTTGACAGCTCCCCCATTTGAGCCTGCAGCTTCAGTAGATCTTAAATTCTTGCTGTGGAAAACGGCCTTTCTTGTCGCTATCACCTCGGCTCAAAGGGTCTCTGAACTACAAGCCCTCTGTGTAAAACCCCCATATTTGACTTTTCACAAGGATAGAGTTTACCTCAGGACCACTCCCTCTTTTCTTCCCAAGATTGCCTCTGAATCGAATATTAACCAGTCCATCAACCTACCAGTCTTCTTTCCTAATTACCGAAACAAAGGGGAATACAAATTACACTCACTGGATGTGCATAGACAACTTCGCTTCTACATCCACAGGACATCTGGTCATAGGCAATCTGACCAGTTGTTCGTTTCCTTTGCCAAATTTAACTTGGGTAAATCTGTGTCTAAAGTCACGCTGTCTAGATGGATTTCACAATGTATCCTTTTAGCATATGAAAGTTCTGGCAGGCCCGCACCTCAGGGAGTCCATGCCCACTCTACTCGGTCTATGTCTACCTCTGCGGCTTTTAGAGCTAGAGTCTCTTTGGATGATATTTGTTCGGCAGCCACTTGGGCCTCATCTCATACCTTTATCAATCACTATAAATTGGACATTATCTCCAGAGGGAGAGCATCCTTTGGCTCTGCAGTGCTCTGAAACATCCTTCCATGAAGGCCGCCCAAGGTTCAGGTAGCTGGGGACTCTGTCCCATAGGTTGCTGCACAAATGAAGTTAACTACTTCAGACTAAGAAGTTATGTACTCACCATAACTTTCCATCTGAGTAGGTAAACTTCATTTGTCAGCAACCGTCCCTCCCTCCTGCCCCCTCACTTACGAATGTTTTCATACTCAGGTCCATGGGTGTTACCCACTTTATCTTTGAGAGTAATAGTCTTCAAGCAGTATCTGCTTTTGGGCAAACTTGATCTGAGGTCAGTCAGGGTTGACAGGGGATTATGGGTAGGGGAGGAGCTTGGAGCTCAGATCTAAAGCTGCTGAAAACTGCCGGCTCGGATCCGAGGTCGGATCCGATTCCCATAGGTTGCTGACAAATGATGTTTACCTACTCAGATGGAACGTTATGGTGAGTACATAACTTCTTATTTTTTTGTAGTTTGCTGTCATTCTTATCAGGATTTTACTAGTGTAATTAAACTTGTTGGTGTCTAGCTTAGTCCTCGCTTGACTAACAACCTTCTGACCTTCCTCTGCTGTTGTTTTTTGGGTTCTTCTTGGCCACTGTTTTTCTTAGCCCTTGCTTTCCTCCCCTTGAGCCTGTTTAACTTAGAGGGTTTGTTTCTTCTTTCCCCACTATCTGTTGGAGTAGCCATTTAAGTTAGAGGCTCTCCTATTGGGGGAGACGCCATTTTACTTAGAGGCTCTCCCCCTTCTTCTTCTTCCTTTCCTAAAAAAAAAAGTTTGCCTTGCTTGTTTGTTGTTGTGTATTGCTATCTGTTATAGCCTTATTTTTGCTGTTTATGTATTCCTAGATATCCAGCATGTCTACAGAGTCAGAACCCTCAGGTTTTAAAAAATGCGACTTGTGCTGCCAAAAAATGTCCCTTATGGATGGGCACACGAGTTGTGTATACTGGTTAGGGGCTGTTCACCTGCAGGACTCATGATCTATCTATCATGGTTTCAGTGCTAGAGTCCTGCAGAAGAGAAAAAATAAACTGATTCTGTGTGGCCTTTTGAAGAACCCTCAGGATCCTTTGTCTCAGGTTCCTCAGCCAGCAAAACAGTCTGACAAATCTTCCAAACCATACACAACAGTTCCAATTTCGGAGCAACCAAAATCTGCTGTAAAATCTTCAGCTCTGTCGGGTCCCAGTGTCGGCTTCGACAAAGCTATGTCTCCAGTGGCTCCATCAGTGTCTTCAGAGCCAGTCTGGGCCCATAAAAGAACTAGGTCTCCCTCTTTGGAGCCAGTGCACTCTGCTCTACAGTCTCCTTTGTTGTAGTCTGTGGCAGGCAGTCACCGGTCCTCTTCTCACTCCTCTCAGTCCTCCAGGCTTTCAGATCACGATGTGGAGAGAGTGGTTAATAGGCTCCTCAAGTCACAGGCACTTGCCAAATTGCTATCAAGCCCAGCCCATAAGGAATTAGCTCCTTCGGCCCATCCAGCTTTTCTATCGGTTCCTCCTCCGACTCTCTTGAGCTCGGAGCCAGAGTGCATGGACATTGTGGTGGTGGAACCGTCTGCTCCGGTTACTTCTCCTTTATCGGTTCTGACTCCCACTCCCATCTCCTCAATGTCTCAGTCCATCGAGGGATCTGGGCACTGAAGCTCTCTCGTCAGCTCCGAGGGGGGGGGGGGTGGCATTGGACTGTTTTCTGACCCTGCTCTCCCTCTCGGAGCTTCAACACAGGTGAGCTCGGCTCCCACATCAGTCTCAGAGCCATCACTCTTCGTTCACAGGAGATTTCCAGGCTCTTCGGAACTGGAGGCTCCTTCAGCTCAGGACCATGGTGCCTTCGAGGTGATGAGGAGCGTGCTGGTGCTGTCCCTGAGACCGCTCAGCCATCGGCTCCTTCTCCCTTGGTGCCTGTGCCTGACTTTGACCATCCTCTTCCCTCAAACTGTAGGGAACCTATGCCCCAGGATGCCCCATTGGGCGACCCAACTTCTTCCAAAACCTCCCCTGAACATTCAGAGGAAGTCCCTCGGAAGAAAAAAGAGGAAGCATCTGGACTCCCCTGAGTCCATCACTTCAGGCACAAACTTGGATGAATCAGAAGGGTCCCTACGGTCCCCCGCTGAGGATATCTCCTTTTCAGACATCTCGGAAATCCTTAGACAGAAGGGTGACTGAAAGTCCCTAGCCCTTTCTGAGGACAAGTCTGTCTACCTGGATGCATTTGGTTCCCAACCATCCACCTCTTGGGTATCTCTGCCTTTTGACCCAGTTTTGTCTGTATTGAGTCGAAAGGCATGGAGTGCTCCAAAGACCATGGAATCGGTTCTGCGAAGACCAAATAAATTTATAACTGCCCCCAAAGACAAGTGCTTTCTTTCCAGAGGGTTACTGTTGATGCTATGGTGGTGGCAGCAGCCACTTAGAAGGAATATGCGGAAACTTCTTCATCTGTCCATCCGCCAAACAAGGAGTCCCATATGATGGACAGCTATGGGAAGCGTATGTTCTCTTCAGCGACTTTTACACTCAGGTTGCTGAATTATTTGTCATACTTTGACTTCAGAGGGATCTCCTAAAAAATTTGGGAGATACCTTGCAAGATCCTACAGCTGAGGGAGTTGCGAATAGGGCGGCTTCCCAGCTTGCAACCTTGACTTCAGTGGTTAACTCCTCCATGAGGCTCATTTCTTATGCGGCAGATGGAGCGAGTAGGGCAGCCGGTACCGGAGTTGCTTTGCGGAGACACTCCTGGATGCACCTTTGTCAATTTGCGGAGCCCTTCAAGTTCTCCTTTACCAATACCCCTTTTGATGGCTCGTCCTTGTTTGGGCCTCAGGTAAAAGAGACTCTCACCAGGTGTGAAAAGGATGGCAAGACTCTCTCTGCCATGGGAGTCTGTTTTTCCACTCTCTCCAGACCCTACCCTAAAGGTCAGAAGAGTGGGAAAATGTGGTTTTGAAAATCCCAGGGACCTTCGCCTGACACACGTGGAGAATTTTTCTCCTAGGTGCAGACGGGGAAACAATAATGGAAGACACCGGCCTCGCAGCAGGGGGGGGTCCACAACACCAGCGCGACAGAGATACGTTCTCTGCTAGGCCCTTCCAGCACTCCTGAAGTGAGGCCCGACTGTTCAGCTCTGGAGACAGTCGGAGGCAGAGTATCATTGTACCCAACAGCCTGGCAAGCTATTACGAAAGATGCATGGGTACTGTCAGTAATATCCAGGGGTTAAAAAATTCCCTTTTCCCGGTTACCCCCCTCAAGAACAAAACATTCAATCCCAGATGTTCCACCTAGTCTTTGGGATCAAGCAACCCTAGAAGTACAAAGGTTGCTAGAAAAAAGAGCCATCCAAGAAGTCCCCGCAGACCAAATCGAATCCGGAACTTACTCAAGGTTCTTTTTAGTTCCAAAAAAGACAGGATTGTAAACCCATCTTGGATCTCAGCAAGCTAAACAAATCAGGAAAAAAGCGAAGTTCCGGATGGTAACACTGCAGTCCATTCTCCCCTTTTTGAGTCAGGACAATTGGATGTGCTCCATCGATCTCCAGGATGCATACAGCCACATAAAAATGGACAGGCGATCTAGGAGATTCCTACGTTTCCGTCTGGGAGCCAGTCATTATCAGTACAGAGCTCTGGCCTTTGGTCTCACCACAGCCCCCAGGGTGTTCACCAAGTATATGGCAGTGGTCACGTCTCACCTGAGATGTCTAGGATTCCAGGTGTTTCCATATATAGACAACTGGCTCCTCACTGCTACCACCGAGCATCAACTGATCAAAGCACGGGACTACACAATTCAAACTTGTTCCCAGCTAGGCATCACTATAAATTACAAAAAGTCTTCCTTGTTGCCTTGTCAGTGTATTACCTTCATAGGGGCAGACTTAGATACAAGAGCCATGATAGCAAAGCTGCCTCAAGACAGGGTGTCAACAATTCGTCAGCAAGTTTCATTCCTCGTGAAAAAGAAGAGAGTTCAGGCAAGAGAGATATTGAAAGTCATGGGCTCAATGCCTGCAGCAATTACTGTAGTCCCTATGGCTTGCTTCCACATGAAAATTCTGCAGTGGCTTCTTTTCGCTCAGTGGTCGTTCCAAGATTTACCAATGTCGTCACACATGATCTCAATCACAGAATCCTGTAAAAAGGACTTAGTGTGGTGGCTTGTCTCCTCCAGGTGACTCTGGGCAGACCCTTTGTAGACCCCCATCCAGTAGCCACAGTGACCACGGACGCCTCCCAGATTGGGGGGGGGGGCATTATCTGGGACGGACTGTCCAAGGAATGTGGCAGCCACATGAGTGCCACTTGCACATCAGTGTCCTAGAGATGAGAGCGGCGCTTCTGGCATTGCAAGCACTTCAAGACTCCCTACCTACCGGAACTATTGGAATTCAGACAGCCATTATGTCAGTGGTACGGTACATTGACAAAAAAGGTGGGACCACATCTTACCCCTTGTGTCGGGAGGCCTTTTGAGTATGTCAATGGGCAATGTCTTCCCAACATTTTCTGATTGCGATGCACATTCCTGGGAAATCCAAAGTGATAGCAGACAGGCTCAGCAGGCCTATTCTCACGCCTCACAAGTGGTCCCTGAAGCAAGAAGTTGCGGACTTGATTTTTCGCAAATGGGGCCAGCCATGCTGAGATCTTTTTGACACTCCCCCTCAACAACGAATGCAGCAGCTATTTCGCCTTAGTCCCCCCACCAGGACAGTCACCCAGGGATGTACTTGTTCGCGATTGGCCTCCGGGACTACTTTATGCCTGTCCACCTTTTCCTGTGATCCCCAAGGTACTTTTGAAAGCAAAGTCGATGGGCTGCAAGTTCATCCTCATTGCTCCTTACTGGCCTTGACAGATATACTTTCCGTTTCTCTGCCATCATATACAAGTGGAGCCTTGGATCCTGGACCCAGTTCTGGACCTCCTGATGCATCAGTCAGGCGTGCTCCACCCCTCCCTCCAAACTCTCAAGCTGACAGCTTGGTTTCTCTACTTCCAATTTTAGACAGGTTCCCCAGCATTTCCTCGGTAGTTCAGCACATCCTGATGTCGTCTCACAAGCCCAATACCAGAAAGATTTACGCTAGCAAATGGAAGAGGTTCTCTTTTTGGGCAAAGAAAAATGACATTGATCCTTTCACTGCTCCTGTTTCTAAGATTCTTGATTTCCTGGCTGAAACGTTCAAAAAGAGGGGCAGCTGCAGCTACCATCAGGGTCCAACTGGCTGCCATCTGCAATTTTCATGTGGGAGAGTTGGGCTCTAATATCATGTCCCATAAGCTGTGCAAAGCATTCTTACGAGGTACAGCCCTTTTACGGCCCCAGGTAAGAGAACCCCCCCAGGACCTAAACTTTGTTTTAGCCTCTCTGTTTCTTCCACCTTTTGAACCAGCATCATCTTGTCCCCTAATATTTATGTCTTGGAAAACCCTCTTCTTGATTGCCATCACCTCAGCTAGACGGGTTTCAGAATTACATACCTTATCTATTCGCCCTCCAGATCTCATCTTCCACAGATATAGAGTTTCTCTCAGAATCAATCCCTCCTTCTTGCCAAAGGTGTGTTCAGAGTATAATTTAAATCAGTCCATCAGGCTTCCTGTATTCTTCCCCAATTATGGCAACAAGGCAGAGTATAGACTCCACCAATTGGATGTTCATAGACAATTACACTTTTATTTACATAGGACTAAGGACTTTAGAAAATCAGAACAATCGCTTGTATTGTATGAATAAACACGATTCTCCAGTTTCAAAAGTGTCTGTCAGATACAATCATCTCTACTTAAGATTTGTGTAACAAGAAGCTTCCAGGGAAAGCCAGAGGACACTTAACCAGGGCCTTGGCTACCTCTGTTGCCTTCCAAGCCAAATTACCTTTAGATTCAATCTGTGCAGCAGCAACATGGGCAAATCCTCATACCTTTATCACTCATTACAAAGTGGATGTGGTCTCCTGGAACAGGGCATCCTTTGGTTCCACGGTCCTGAAGAGTTTATTCCAGTGAGTCACCCAAGAACCAGGTGCTGGGGACGCAGTCCCAATCAGCAAGAATGAAGGCGAGATGGGGGCAACATAACAAAGAAGTTATGTACCTACCATAACATTCCATGTTTGTTGTCCTTCATCTCGCCTTCCTTCTTGCGTCCCCACCTCCTTCCCCCTTCCTGGAGAATCGAGAGGAATTCCTTCATTGGTTACACTGGCTGAGTTTTCTGTTGACATACCAGGTTAGTTAACCATGCCTTGTTTTTCCTTTTTCCTTCCTAACTTTTGAATGTGTAAGAGCTTAGTAAATTTTGCATTTACTATGATTGTCTAGTGTGTGCTATCACAAACGAGATCTGGGTAGCTACTGCTGGGCATGTTGGGATAGGGGTTATCCTCGAGCCAGTATAAGCTCTCGAGCTATAGTAAATCGGCCGAGTCGGACCCGAGGGTCATCTCCAAGCCCAACCAGCAAGAAGGAAGGCGAGATGAAGGACATCAAACATGGTACGTTATGGTAAGTACATAACTTCTTTTTATGTCTCATTATTAGTACTGTTATCATATGTAAAGCCCCTTGAGCTACACAGTTGTCAGTTTTAAGACAGAGACAAGCGCATTTTTTGTCTCTTGGAAGTTATCTAAAGACATTGCATTTACTATGCAAAAACTGACTTTCAAACAAATCATTAAATTTTTACAAATAGATACATATGAAAACTACCAAAACTGCAGCTAAAATTTGGTGCATGTAATTTCTTAACATTTTCGCATTTTCAGTATTTTTAATATTTACCAATTGGCATGTTGCCTCATAGCACCGTGTGCGTGTGCCATTTTGTTCTTTTTCTTATTCAGTTCAACATTTCTGCTACTTTTATAACTCTGTAATTGTTATCACAATTATGATAATTGCTTGTCTACACAAATCTGGACCAGTGCTTTTATATTTGAAGACACTGTGGCTCTATGTAATCTGACTTGTAGATTTGTTTTGTTGCTAATTATTTTATTCTTGAAAACATCTCAAAAACTTAAGTAATTGGATTGTTAGCATACCTGTCACCCTTTTAAAGCAAGAAATCTTGACAAAAGCACAAACAATAGGGGACAAAGGTCCAAAAATAGGAACACTTTTTAAATGTTGCTTACAGACTTAGAAAGTTGATAGAATAACAGGTTTTGCATTAGCATGAATATTCTGAAGGTATGAAGTCTAAAACTCAAAATGTGTGCTGTTATTTCTTGACTTCAGTCTTCAATGATTTGTCAGTGATTTTCCAGAAAACCACAATTTTATGGCGAAAGACCAAACATTTGAGGCAAAAATCAGGACATTCTGCAAAAGTCTGGAAAGTTGAGAGGTGTGTTTTTGTCACTGAACTTTTAATGTTTATTAACTTGATATCTTTCCTGTTGTAAGAACTTACTTTAGCTTAGAAAAAGACTGAAACATTAAATGATACTCTATTGGAGTACAAATGCTCTCCAGCTTAGTATTCATGTACAAGATGAGCCCAATGGAAACAAGTGCACAGCTTCATGGCAGCATATTAAACTGACGTGAAACATGGATGGGGGGGCATTGCCATGTTGTTTGCACTCACTAATTGTGGCTAAAATGCCAAGGCGTAACTAACGTGAATAAAATAAAATCAGTGAGTAAATAAATTAAGTAAAACACATCTAATAAAAGTAATTGCCATTTCCTTTTCTTATTCTTATCATAGTTATACCGTGGGTTAGCAAGTGCTGGAAAAATAAAACAAAGCTATCACGATTAACTGCATTAGCAGCTACAAGGATGTGTGTTCTCTCACTCTCTCACACACACACACACACACACACACACACACACACACACATGCACACAACACACATATTCATGCAGAGAGGTTGAAATTCTTTGCAGTTGATGTGTAGTACTCTTGCTACTGCTTATTTATTCACTTGATCACAGTAAGAGATCTGGACTGTATGCAGTCAAGGAAATGACTATAATTGCTGTGAGTGTGTGTGTGTGTGTGTGTGTGTGTGTGTGTGTGTGTGTGTGTGTGTGTGTGTGTGTGTGTGTGTGTGTGTGTGTGTGTGTGTGTGTGTGTGCGTGTGTGCGTGTGTGTGTGTGTGTGTGTGTGTGTGTGTGTGTGTGTGTGTGTGTGTATGTAAGTGAATCTTTGTGCCTTTGTTTCTGCAACTGAATATATGTATGTATTGTGTGTCCTTGTGTATGTCTGTGCCTGTTTCTTTGTATATGTATTTGTGAAACTGTGTGCTTGTGCCTCTGCAGTTGCGCGCACGCGTTCATAGGTACATAGGTTCATACTAGGCTATCTGCCCTAGGGCATTTATAAGCCTAGCCAGAGTGTGTTTGGCTTTCGCCACCCATTTTAAATGAATTTTGCTATGCCCTTTTTCGAGGTTAGTATACTGTGCCTCTGTCTTAACAGTGACACAGAAGTGATAGCCAGGGTAAACCTACGATCCCCCATCCACTCATCAGGATTCTTCTTGAAGAGAGTCAATGAGGGACTCTGCCTAACCTGGACTGGGATTTTATTCCAGAGTGAAGGGAGCCTCTGGGTTATGAATCTGTCCCACCAGCATGTCCTGTTTATTTCAGTGCTGAGGTTCAAGTCTCTCGAGCGCGTAGCTCGATGGGATTTGGATTTTCTGAGGTGCAGCATGTCCATTAATTCCGGGTTGGACATGGCTTTATACGTCAGGCACAGATCGCCTCTGAGCAGGCGGTATGCCAATGAGTAGAGCTGGAGTTTCTTTAACCGGGCAGCATATGGCATCTGTTTGAGCCCTTTGATCCTCTTGGTGATGTACTTTTGGGGTCTTTCCAGTTGCTGCAGGTGTCTGGTAAGGTACATCCCAAAAGGGGCATTGTACTCAATTATGGGCCTGATGAGGGATGAGTAAAGAGGCACGATGACCTCCCCTGATCTAGATGTGAATCCCTTCATGATTAGGTGGGCTATATAAAATGTTTTTCTAACCACTTTGGCCACGTGGTTGTCAAATGAGAGATTGCTATCAACTTGGGTCCCCAGGTCCCTAATTACTTCTTCTGTACTTAATGGATTACCACCTATGTGGTAATTTGCAAGCACTTTGTTTTTGCCAAAGGGGATGACTATACACTTTTTGGCATTTAGCTTGAGGCCATGGCTCTGGCACCAGTTGTCTGTTTCTATGAGGCCCTTTTGGAGGATGCTTGTGTCGGCTGGAGTGTCGATTATGGCACCCAGTTTGCAGTCATCTGCAAACTTGGTCAGCCACAGTCCTTCCATGTTGGCCTGTACCTCCAAGAAATATATACCGAACAAGAGAGGTCCCAGGACTGAGCCTTGTGGGACGCCACTTGTAACTGGTTTGGAGTCTGACATGGCTCCAGCAATTCTAACCATGTGGGTTCTGTCCTTGAGCCAGTTTGCAACCCATCTAGTGACATAGGGGTTTATATTTAAGCTGGTGAGCTTATCTATAATGCCCGAGTGGGGTATTGTATCGAAGGCTTTGCGAGGTCCAGGTAGGCTGTGTGGACCACCTTCCCTCGTCAATGGCCTTAGTGACTGTTTCAAAGAAATCAACCAGGTTTAAGAGGCAGGATCTGCCCTTAACAAAGCCAAACTGGGTAGGATCCAGTGTCTGTAGGTCCCCAATATCTTTATTTATGAGGTCCATGATGATCCTTTCCATAGCCTTGAAGACCAAGCTAGTCAGGCTTATGGGGCGATAGTTTCCAGGATCCGTTGAGGCACCACCTTTGTGGAGAGGGACCACTGTTGCTGTACGCCACTCTTTGGGTACATATCCTGTAGTAAGGCTGAGATTGAACAGTAGTTTTATGTTTGGGTTTAGCTCTTCTTGGAGTTCATGTAGGACACAGCCCGGGACACCGTCTGGTCCCATTGATGCTGTGTTTTTTGCTTTGGAGAGGGCGGCTCTTACCTGAGCATCTGAGATGTCAGGGGGGCAGCACTCTGCTGGGATAGATATTTGCTCTTTTGGTGGGGAGGGATGGGAGAAGTTTGCTCTGAACCTGTCAGCTAGGATGTTGGCAATGTCTGTGGGTTTGGTGTATTTTTTGTCATTTTGGGCTAATTCTGAGCATATCTAGGAATTCCCACCCAGGTTCCTAACATAACTAAAGAAAGCCTTGTGATTATCCTTAGTGTCCCGTGCAATTTTTCTCTCGAAGCTGGCCTTAGACGATTTTATGAGTGCCCGTAGTTTTTTGCTAATACTGATCAGAGATGCCTTCCCTTTTTGGGATTTTGCTCTATCATATAGTAGCTTCCACCTTCTATTGTATAGTTTGTTTATGGCTGGGGTCCACCAGACAGGACGTCTGCCTTTGGAGGATTGGGTCTTGGTTTTATTTGGGATTGCATGATCCATGCATTCCTGAAGGTGTTCATAGAATGCGTTTATAAAGGATTCTGCAGTCTGGGCCGTATTTTTCACAGGTCCGGGGGCTTTGAAGGATTCCACCTCGGTTTTGAGGAGTGTGAAATTTGCTTTAGAGAAGTTTTTCATTGTGGTTTTCTGGGCAGGGGGTGGGGTCGGGATGTGAATATCCAGTGAGATTAGTTTATGGTCTGATCTTACCAGTGAGGGATATACTTCTGGTCTGGAGCATAGAGTCCCCATGTTGGTGATGATAAGGTCCAGTATGTTTTCCCCTCTTGTGGAAGTGGTAACAAGTTGTTTCATAGCATTTGAGTTTATAAATTCTAGGAACCTTTTGGCTAGGGTGTTGGAGCTAGAGTAATGCTCCCAGTCTATGTTTGGGTAGTTGAAGTCGCCTAGTATAATGGTGTTTGGAGAGAACTTCATATTTTCCATTGTTCTCAGGAAGGCCGAGTGGAGTTCCTGGGTTTGGGAGGGTGGTCTGTAGCAGGCTATAAACTGGAAGGCAGTTTTACCCACTGTTAGTTGCACATGGATAGTCTCTGATGCTTCGTGCTGTGCCACCAACCTGGAGGTGTGGGTATCTTTGAAGAATATTGATACTCCCCCTCCTTTTGTGGTTCGGTCCAAGTTTTGGGACCGAAAAGCATGGTATGAGGTATAACCTGGTAGTGCTGGCGTGCTCTCGGGAACCTTGAACCAGGTTTCTGTTACTGCACAGATATTGATGTTCTCCATGCTAAGGAGAGTTTTGAGTGCGTGCATCTTGAGGTTTAGACTTCTGGCATTGAGTAGCACTACTCTTAGTTTCTTATCCCTTGTGATACCTATGGAGGTGGGTTTGTCTTTGTGCCTTGCCTAAAAAGGCACTATGGGGGAGGTTTAGACTTCTGGCATTGAGTAGCACTACTCTTAGTTTCTTATCCCTTGTGATACCTATGGAGGTGGGTTTGTCTTTTGTGCCTTGCCTAAAAAAGGCACTATGGGGGTAGCAAGAGCCTTTGCCAATATCCGAAAGCCCAGGGGTGATAGGTGCAAGCCGTCCCTAGTGAAGCATCGTGGCTTGTCGAGCGTGCGTGTGTGTATCTGATTTTATGAATATGTTTGAGAGAGAGAGACTAACTGTTTGTGTGTGTGTGTGTGTGTGTGTGTGTGTGTGTGTGTGTGTGTGTGTGTGTGTGTGTGTGTGTGTGTGTGTGTATGTGTGTGTGTGTGTGTGTGTACATTAAATACTTCCCATCCATCCATCCACAACCCCTTTTTCCCATTTTTGCCCATGGAGTCAGGTTGTCATAACTAATATAATACATCTTCCAACAGCAATCGTATGTCATACAGCAATTTTAAAACATTAGGCTGAGGAGCCACTTTACATCAAAAACAAATATGTATATGCTAATAATAAAACAAATGCAAAACAGTTTAACAGCCTATTTTCTAAGCTCAGTAATGCCCTCTAGTCTTGGTGTTAGTCAAATAATGGACCTTCTGGGATGAAGAGCCCATCCTTCTATGATGTTGGGTCTTAATTTACCTTTGGGTACTCCATTATTTCCCAGTAACATCCACCTCATTAGGCATTATTGCTTGCATAACCACTAGTCACAAAACTACATGTTGCATTTCTAATACCATTAACAGTTTGAAAAAAGTTGTCTATTTTTATTCATATCCCACTCTTCAGTGGTGATAACTTCCTCAGTTTAATCATAATGTGCCAATTCTTAGCTATGTACATGCTACTGAATACCTATATAGGATTAATCATAGTCACAACACCATAATCTAAGGATACTACAGTTAAGCAACTTTTGGGTTGTTATTTGTTAGCACTTGCATCTTGTGCAGAAGTGAAAACTGCTTCTTCTTCTTCTAAGACCTTATTCTAGTCCCTCTGAATGAATTAGATGCATCATATACATACGAATACTTTATGGAAGCCATCCAAAGGGAATTCTCCTTAGACACCACAAAAAAGTAGAATTCTAGAGGCTTCCTGTCCTTGAAAGATATGGCCATTCTTTACTGCTGGTCTCCATTTTAGACTGATTATTCCCAGAAGTATTTTCTAGTTTCTTTACAGTTCTTTACTTTTTGTGAGTAGTCTACGTTACTGTCACTGTATCAATGTCCTAACCACAGCTGTAACTGGAATTCTCCATTTTTTTACATATTTGACCATATTATACTATGAAGTAAGACTTTTAAATTATATAAAATGATTACATATTTAGGATGAAATGTGAAAACTCATACAACCTGTGAACAGCTATGTATATTTTTACCTTTTAGGATGCATATTATGATTGATTTGTATAATGTTATATTGAAAGCACCATTTAAGTACCTAACACCATTATCTGCTATAAAATATATATGTTCTAAATATAACAAATGTATTGTTATAAATGTTTTTAGAAACTAATTCATGTGAATTAATCATTTTATTTTTCTTTTACTATTATGTACAGATAACATTTGTCTCAGTTTTTATAAATAACAGCAATTATTATTTCATTACAGGTGAAGCATTACCCCACTGATGGGCTGAAGTGGCAAGATATTTAATGGTTCCCTTTAAAGGAAAAACAGAATATCCACTTGTGTCAAAAATGCACTACAAAAATTAAGACTGAAATATATACATATGTATTTATAAACATATCTCTTCTGACTGTAATTCTGATTTTTTAAAAAACGACAGCAAAATCTTTAAGCACTACTGTAGGTGAGCTCTGCTCTTGCCAGCTAAGTAGGCTTGCTACATTATAAACAAAGGAAGCAAAATACAGGGAAGGGATGACATCATCATCCTCCAGTCAAGTGCTAGTAGAAGAAGATCAAGCCAAATCATTGAATGATAATGCCTCACTCTCCAAAGACCAAGAAAAAGCTGATATGGGACAAAAGGCTTCTAAAGGCCATTCTTCAAAGTTGTGTTTTGGAAAAGGGAAGAAAAAGATTCAGAAGACTATGAATACTGCAATGGATACTAAAGAAAAAGTTGCAAGCTCAAACCAGACTTCAACCTCAGCTGGTCAAGACAAAAGTGCAGCAGCAACACCTAATGAACATTGTGGAAGTGTTTCTTTTAGTCAGATGGATGGCAAAGAAAATGTACCAAATAAAAATAAAAATACAGAGAAAGAAGCAAAAGACCAGTCATCAGAATCGCATACTAAAAAGAAAAGGAAAACAACAAATGCAGACCAAGATGATGGCTACACGTCAAGTTCATTACTGTTGTGCTTGAAGAAAAATAAATCATACAAGAAACAAAAGAAATGCGATGGAGATAAAGTTTCATGTATCATTTCAGATAGTGCAAGCCAAGATAACTCTTCAAATAAGGATTTTAGGCCTGATGATAGGTCAGCCCAACAAATGGAAGGTTTAACTTCTGAGCCATCTTCAGATCTAAAATGTGAATCATCTTCTGGAATCTGGGCATCATTTAAAAGCCTCGCAATGTCACGTTCAAAGGTGCAAAAGTCAAAGAGCAGAATATAAACTCTGAAGCAAACAGCTGTATAGAAAGAGATGACCAGGACTCCTCTGTAAAGCATAGTGGTTCCAAAGCTAAAATTTCTTTATTTAAAAAGTGCCAAAGGGTCAGAAAAGTCAGCAGCCCAAAGTGCTGCAGACGATGCATGTGGCAGTTTGCAAGTAAAACAAGTTATGCCAAACCAAAATGAAGCAGAAGTCATTCATCATGAGATGAAACCCACATTGCTAGAAAGTGATCGTGCAGATGGACAAAAGAACAGAGACATGGGCTCTTCTAGTCCAGATGCACCAGAAACAAGGGCAGAAGAAAAAGGTGCAGTTTCCAATATTGTAAGGGTGTTCAGTCTGGTGGACCTCCAGCCACAAACTTTACAATAAGAGAGAAAGCTATTACATGATAGAACAAAAATCCATAAAGTGGAAGTCAACCCCTGACTCATTATTATAAAAAATACGAAAGCACTCATATAAAATTAACTAAGGGCCACTCTTTGAGAGAAAATTGCCATGACCGTAAAGACAATCATAAGGCTCTTTCAGCTATAAGAACCTGGGTGGAAACTCCCAGATATGCTCAGAATTAGTCCAAAATGATACAAAAATCACTCTGAACCTAATAGACATTGGCTAATATATTCGGCAGACAGGTTCAGTGCAAATCCCACCCCCTCTCCCCCCAAAGGAGAGACAATCCCAGCTGAGTAGCCTCCCCAGACATCTCAAATGCGTGAGGTGAAATCTGCTCTCTCTAAAGCTAAAACACAGCATCAATGGGATCCACAGGTCCTCTCGGGCTGTGTGCTACACGAGCTAAATGAGGGAATTAAACCCGCATAGCTAAGGCAGCTGTTTAAATCTCAGTCTACTCAATAGGATACGCGCCCATGGAGGGCGTACAGTAACTGTGGTCCCACTCCACAAAGGCGGTGCCTCTAATGGGACCCTGGTAATTAATTACCTATAAGCTTAAATAAGTCTAGTCTGCAAAGTGGAGAAGACTCGCAACAGCCTATGCAACAAAGATATAGGGACTCTGCAGACATTGACCTGAATCTAGTTTCATTTCATCAAGGGCAGATCATGCCTTTGAACTTGGTCAGAATTTCTTCAAACAGTCACCAAGGCTATTGATGAGGGAAAGGCAGTCCATAGCCTACCCTGACCTGCAAGGCTGGCCACGCCC
This sequence comes from Protopterus annectens, assembly GCF_019279795.1. Taxonomy (NCBI): domain Eukaryota; kingdom Metazoa; phylum Chordata; order Ceratodontiformes; family Protopteridae; genus Protopterus; species Protopterus annectens. The sequence goes on along the minus strand of NC_056737.1, from coordinate 695,873,119 downwards.
CACCTGGGATTGTAGAAAAAACTTTACCAGCTTAAAAGCTCGTTAACCCATATGTCACAAGACAATACAAACTGGCTTAATGACAGAACCCACAGGTTAGAGTTGCTGGCTATGTCAGACTCCCAAGCTCGGGTCACAAGTGGTGGGTCCTTACTATGGGCTCTCGGGTCCTTGGGCTCCCCCATTGTTCAAGCATCTTACTCTCTGTGGAAGTACAGGCCAATATGGGAGGACTTTATTGACAAAGCTCTGCAGATCGCACTGCAAACTGGGCTTCTACATATGCATCTGGACACGGATATCCCCAGGAGGACCCATGAAACAGATAGTTGTTGTTTTGGCCTGAAGTTAAAACGCCAAAAAATGTATAGTCATAATTCCTTCGGGAAAAGCAAGGCAACCCAAGCTACCATAGGTGGCAATCCACCACACAGAAGAGGTTATCAGGGAATCTGGGACCCAGGCTGACAGTGGCCTTCTTTGACACACCACTGCTAAAGTGGTTGTGGAAAGGACTCTACACTGCCCAAATCTGATCAGCGCGAAGGGATTCACATCCAGATCTAGTGAGGTCATTGTCCCCCCTGTACTGGGACCCGAAAAGCATGGTATGAGGTATAACCTGGTAGTGCTGGCGTGCTCTCGGGAACCTTGAACCAGGTTTCTGTTACTGCACAGATATTGATGTTCTCCATGCTAAGGAGAGTTTTGAGTGCGTGCATCTTGAGGTTTAGACTTCTGGCATTGAGTAGCACTACTCTTAGTTTCTTATCCCTTGTGATACCTATGGAGGTGGGTTTGTCTTTTGTGCCTTGCCTAAAAAAGGCACTATGGGGGTAGCAAGAGCCTTTGCCAATATCCGAAAGCCCACATCTTGAGGTTTAGACTTCTGGCATTGAGTAGCACTACTCTTAGTTTCTTATCCCTTGTGATACCTATGGAGGTGGGTTTGTCTTTTGTGCCTTGCCTAAAAAAGGCACTATGCGGGTAGCAAGAGCCTTTGCCAATATCCGAAAGCACAGGGGTGATAGGTGCAAGCCGTCCCTAGTGAAGCATCGTGGCTTGTCGAGCGTGCATGTGTGTATCTTATTTTATGAATATGTTTGAGAGAGAGAGAGACTAACTGTTTGTGTGTTTGTGTGTGTGTGTGTGTGTGTGTGTGTGTGTGTGTGTGTGTGTGTGTGTGTGTGTGTGTGTGCGTGTGTGTGTGTGTGTGTGTGTGTGTATACATTAAATACTTCCCATCCATCCATCCACAACCCCTTTTTCCCATTTTTGCCGATGGAGTCAGGTTGTCATAACTAATATAATACATCTTCCAACAGCAATCGTATGTCATACAGCAATTTTAAAACATTAGGCTGAGGAGCCACTTTACATCAAAAACAAATATGTATATGCTAATAATAATAAAACAAATGCAAAACAATTTAACAGCCTATTTTCTAAGCTCAGTAATGCCCTCTAGTCTTGGTGTTAGTCAAATAATGGACCTTCTGGGATGAAGAGCTCATCCTTCTATGATGTTGGGTCTTAATTTACCTTTGGGTACTCCATTATTTCCCAGTAACATCCACCTCATTAGGCATTATTGCTTGCATAACCACTAGTCACAAAACTACATGTTGCATTTCTAATACCATTAACAGTTTGAAAAAAGTTGTCTATTTTTATTCATATCCCACTCTTCAGTGGTGATAACTTCCTCAGTTTAATCATAATGTGCCAATTCTTAGCTATGTACATGCTACTGAATACCTATATAGGACTAATCATAGTCACAACACCATAATCTAGGGATACTACAGTTAAGCAACTTTTGGGTTGTTATTTGTTAGCACTTGCATCTTGTGCAGAAGTGAAAACTGCTTCTTCTTCTTCTAAGACCTTATTCTAGTCCCTCTGAATGAATTAGATGCATCATGTACATACAAATACTTTATGGAAGCCATCCAAAGGGAATTCTCCTTAGACACCACAAAAAAGTAGAATTCTAGAGGCTTCCTGTCCTTGAAAGATATGGCCATTCTTTACTGCTGGTCTCCATTTTAGACTGATTATTCCCAGAAGTATTTTCTAGTTTCTTTACAGTTCTTTACTTTTTGTGAGTAGTCTACGTTACTGTCACTGTATCAATGTCCTAACCACAGCTGTAACTGGAATTCTCCATTTTTTTACATATTTGACCATATTATACTATGAAGTAAGACTTTTAAATGATATAAAAATGATTACATATTTAGGATGAAATGTGAAAACTCATACAACCTGTGAACAGTTATGTATATTTTTACCTTTTAGGATGCATATTATGATTTATTTGTATAATGTTATATTGAAAGCACCATTTAAGTACCTAACACCATTATCTGCTATAAAATATATATGTTCTAAATATAACAAATGTATTGTTATAAATGTTTTTAGAAACTAATTCATGTGAATTAATCATTTTATTTTTCTTTTACTATTATGTACAGATAACATTTGTCTCAGTTTTTATAAATAACAGCAATTATTATTTCATTACAGGTGAAGCATTACCCCACTGATGGGCTGAAGTGGCAAGATATTTAATGGTTCCCTTTAAAGGAAAAACAGAATATCCACTTGTGTCAAAAATGCACTACAAAAATTAAGACTGAAATATATACATATGTATTTATAAACATATCTCTTCTGACTGTAATTCTGATTTTTTTTAAAAACGACAGCAAAATCTTTAAGCACTACTGTAGGAGAGCTCTGCTCTTCCCAGCTAAGTAGGCTTGCTACAATATAAACAAAGGAAGCAAAGTACAGGGAAGGGATGACATCATCATCCTCCGGTCAAGTGCTAGTAGAAGAAGATCAAGCCAAATCATTGAATGATAATTCCTCACTCTCCAAAGACCAAGAAAAAGCTGATCTGGGACAAAAGGCTTCTAAAGGCCATTCTTCAAAGTTGTGTTTTGGAAAAGGGAAGAAAAAGATTCAGAAGACTATGAATACTGCAATGGACACTAAAGAAAAAGTTGCAAGCTCAAACCAGACTTCAACCTCAGCTGGTCAAGACAAAAGTGCAGCAGCAACACCTAATGAACATTGTGGAAGTGTTTCTTTTAGTCAGATGGATGGCAAAGAAAATGTACCAAATAAAAATAAAAATACAGAGAAAGAAGCAAAAGACCAGTCATCAGAATCGCATACTAAAAAGAAAAGGAAAACAACAAATGCAGACCAAGATGATGGCTAC